>NC_088806.1:13525414-13702914 GCF_011386835.1 Chrysemys picta bellii | reverse complement strand
CTTGCTATCATAAGTCCTTTTTCTACTTTGGGCTGTGTCTTTAGTTGTACTGAGAGCAACATTCCAGGCTGTCTTCAGCCTGTCATGGTGACCTTTGACCTGGTCATCATAATTGGTCACCTCATTCTTAGAAAAGACTTCTTGATGATTCTCTGGCAACGCCTTTATGTTAGCCACATGTGCAGGAATCAGCCCTTGACGTGCCGCTTGAACTGGAACTGGCAGTCTCCCATCACATCTTTCTTGAAGAAAGGTAACTCGTCCTCCCTTCTCCTTCGTCACCTGCAGCTCATTTCCTGGTACACAGCTGTGTTCGTCAAGGATCTTCCCTCTCCAAGGAGGAATAATGGTCTTCCGTTCTCTGCCCACGTTAACATTTCCCATATGCCTTGTGGGGCCCAGGGAAAGACTCTGCCTCTCCTCTCGAGCCAGTACTTTACTCAGCACAGCATTCTTCATAGACTGCTCATGACAGTTCATCCTCCTGGTCTCTTTTCCTGGTAAGAGTAGCTCCTTCAGCTCACTAATGATGTTCATCCCTAGAATCCCTGGGACTCCTTCTCCGATATGGCTCCCTTTTGAGGCTTTGTCTTTCAGGATGAAGATGCATTTTCCTGGCAGTGTCTGGCCCATATACTCTATGTCTGCTTCAAGGCACCCCACCACTGGGATTGCCAGTCCATTAACAGCTGTTAGACGTACAAACCGTGTGCTGTGCATGGTCAGATCCTTGTCCTTCAGATATTTTTGAAAATGCGACTCAGTAATGGTGGTGACTTCTGAGCCAGTATCTAACAAACATCAACCTCTGCTATACATACTTCAGCAGTTAGACAATCTCCAAATGCTCGCTTACAGAAATCGCTAGATATGCTGGCACTGCCCACGTTCCTCTCAACACTGTATGCAGAGGGATTTTCCACAAAGGACAGGCCTAGGAATCCTTCTGCCACTGCTTGGCCTTCTACTGTAGAGGGACCACTTGCTCCTGGTGCCCCATTGGTTTCGAGTGCCTGGGACTCTGTTCTCCTTCTCAGTGGACATTCTCGGCTAGTATGTCTTGGCCTTTCACAAGTGTAACAAATGTATCTTCCCAGCTCGTCCTTCAGTGGGGCTCTTCGGGATCCCGGTGCCCTTGGATACTTTGGCATACTAATGGGATTCTTTTCTTTCATCAACTCGGTCATCACTTTCAGCATCTCCCCCTGTTGGACCGCCAGTTTTTGGACAGCTTCACTTAAGCTTTCCAATGTTAGCTCTGTTTGGGGCAGGACCTTTCCCCAGCAGCTGCATTCACTAGGCCCCCACTTCGTGTATGGGGATTAGGCTTGGCCACCTCTGCCACAGGAACTTCCTCTTCTTCTGACCACATAATGGCAGCCTGCATGAGTTCATGGAACTTCTTACTGGGCTCTCCTTTTCATTTCACGTCGGAGGGAGTCATCACGGAGCCCCAGCACCAACTGCTCTTTCAGAACCGTATCTGGGTCTAGAACTCGCTGAGGGTCTCGCCGCTCCACTTTGCTCATTCTCTCCTGGAGGTCATATGTGTATGCCCGGACAGTTTCACCAGGCTCCTGCTTTCTCTCAAAAAACTCCTTTAGTCGGGTTCCAATGGGTACCTTGTCTCCATACACTTTTAGGAGGAGTTCAAATACCTTTTCCACATCTTTCTTGTCTGCCACTGCCATGAACTTTACTGTGGCCTTGGCCTGGCCCTTGAGGTGCTCCTCTATGAAGTCCACATGATCTTCTTCAGGTACTCTTAGCACACGCAGAGCCGCCTTCACAGACTTGACCCACTCCTCTACTGTAATGTCTCCTGGTCTAGTCGGGAAGCCACCAAACTCCGTGACCTTCCGCTCCCGTGGGACATAAATAGGAGGGGGTTTCTTAGCTTCTGCTGTCTGTTGGTCTATTACTGCCTTGGCCAGCGATAAGGCTTCTCTCTGTTCAGTTCTAGCTTGCTGTAATGCCTCCGCTTGGTCTGATAATCTGCGCTGAAGTTCAGCAAACTGGGTTCGTAGCTCTTCAATTCAAGCCATGGTAGGGTGCTCAACTAGCCCCGGACCATGCTACTAGAACTTAACCAGAAAACCAATGGGATGGACCCTGTGGATAGGATCCTGTTCGTGACGCCAATTATGTAAGTGGGGGAATGGTCCCGCTATTGTGGGGAACTTTCCTGGCTTCTGCACTACCCCGGTGAAGTGGGCTAGCGAAAGGATCCGAGTCCTCGCTCCCACTTCCTTTACCCAGAGGCCTCCCTGCCCTTGAGGACTCCCCTTCCACTCTCCTGTCTGGCAGTGTCCTCGTAAACCCCAACAAGGCTGGGCCCAGGATTCCTGGGGGGCTCGACCCCCAACCCTGCTGTGGTCACCCAGGACAGGGGCTAGGGTGTCCCCACTCCGGGGTACTCTCTCTGTACTGGGCACCTCCCTGACCCACTGATCATTTCATACAATTTAAAGCAAATACAAGTTGTTTAATTAACAATTAATTTTAAAAAAGAATAAGGAAAAATGGGAAAGGTTAAAGGAAAACACATCACCCCGCTCTGTGGCAGGGAACATTACAAACAGTGTCTCTGGTACGTCAGGGCAGTTCAGTCTGTTCCTTGTAGGTCCCAGGCCTGCTTCTCAGGCCCTGTCTGTGCTGCAGGGACGCTGTGGGTTGGACACTTGCTCTGGTGGTGGCCACACGCTCTCAGGCTCTAGGTGGCAGGACCCTTCTTCCCAGCGTCGCCCCCGCCCGGTCGGGGTTATGATCCCTCTGCAAGTCTGGCCTGCAAGGCCTCTTGGCTGAGGCGTCTCCCTGTGCTGGGCCCACTGCCCAGGGTCCCCCTCACTCTCCCCAGCTGCTCACCACACTCAGACTGCACACGGCTCCGGACTGCTCCAGCCCCAGCTCCAGCTCCACTCTGCCTCAGCACAGCTGCTGCTGCTGCTCTGCCTCCAGCTCCCTGGGCTGCTTCTCTGGCCTCTCTGGCTCTGGTTGCTGCAGCTCTGCCCCCAGCACAGCTCTGCTCTGCAGGCTGCTTCTGTGACTCTGCTCCCAGCTCTGACCTGCTTCCTGGCTGCTTGTCTGGCCCCTCTGGCTCTGGCTGCTGCAGCTCTGCTCCCAGGGCAGCTCTGCTCTCTCTGGGCTGTGCTCTGGCTTTGGGGCTGTAGCTCTGCTCCCAGCAGCTCAGCTTGGGCCCCTGCTCTCTCCTTAGCTCGGCCCCACTCTGTCTGACTCAGGCCATTCCAGTTCACACGGAGGACGGGACCCCCCGGCCTCCTGACTCTCTGATTAGCTGCCCGCCCTGTCAATCAGGCTGATCTGGAGCATTGGCCTCTCCCCATTGTTCCTGGGGACAGTCAGTCTCAGGCTCCTGATTTACCATCGACCCTTCCCCTTTTAGTGCTGGGAGCTAGCCAACCAAAACACCCCCACTGAATGTTAGTAAGGGGGCAACAGTCTCCTTACATAGAGTCACCAAAGCGGCCGGGCGAGCCCGGGTTGGTTTTGGTCTGATAAATGCACGCATCCCCGGAGGTCAGCGCTCGTCGGCATGTATTAGCTCTAGAATTACCACAGTTATCCAAGTAAGGGTTGGAGCGACCAAAGGAACCATAACTGATTTAATGAGCCATTCGCAGTTTCACTGTACCGGCGGTGTGTACTTAGACATGCATGGCTTAATCTTTGAGACAAGCATATGCTACTGGCAGGATCAACCAGGTAGCCGTGCTCCGGAAAGGAGGAGCGGGGCCCCCGCCACGAGGACTGGAGGCACCCCTGCCCAGCGGGCCCCACCGGCCTTCCCCCGGGAGGGAAGGAGCGGGACCCGCGATGCAGCGAGAGGCGGAGGACTGACGGGGATGGCGATCCCCCCAAGATCGGCCCCGGGCCACACGACGGATAGCGGGAGAGAGACGGAGGACCGTCAGGACCCCGACCACCTTCCGGCTCCCTCGGCTTCAAGCCCGCGGCAGAGTGCCCCGGGAGCCGCCAAGGAAGGACAGCGGAAGAGATGGGGTGAGCCTCCGAAGAGAGCCCCCCTTCTCCCCGCTTTCCCAGGCGGCCCGGGTTACACCCAGGGCGAAAGATGGTGGAAGAGAGAGCAAGACAGGGCGCCTCCCGGCACCTCCGCTTGAACCTCTCTGCCCGCAGTCCCCGGTGTTCCGGGTGACACCAGGGGAGAGTCCGGCAGCGGAGAGGGCGCGGGGCCCTCGCGCTGCTTTTCTTCCCCCCCCCACCGCCCGCGGTGCCCTGGGTGGCATCGAAGAAGGATGTCAGGAGTCAGACGGAGCCGGGCCCCCTCGAGCTCCCCCCCCTTTGCCCCGCTTTTCCCGGTGTCCCTTTTTTTTTTTTTTTTTTTTTTTTTACGTGGCGACGCGGCGCAGAGGCCGCCACCGCCTTCCAGGCAACCCGCTAGAGAAGAAGTCAGCGACCCAGACAGGGAGGGCAGCACGGGTTACTGGTGCTCCAGCGAGAGGGCGGTACGGGAGTCCCACCGACGCCGAGGGCCACCCCACCTCCCGGAGCCCGCGCCGCTTGGTGAGGTCCTGTCGGGTGTGGCGGGGGAGGACCGCAGCGCGCCCCTGCTCGCTCTCGCGACCGTGTTTGGCCCTGCTGAGCCTCGCGGCTCCCTGGGTTTCTCGGACCCCTGGGTGGTCTGCCGGAACCGCTCGACCTCGCACGGCGGAGATCTCGGCCAGACGGCCCTACACACGAAGGGCCGGGCACGTGCCCGGGCCGCCCCGAGGAGGGAAGTCCCCATCGGTCCCTGGATCCGTGCACGCGAAAAGGAAGAGGGTCCCGATCTGCCTGAACACCGGACGGCCCCGCGGTTGGGGTGCCGGCCCGCGAAGGGCCCTTCCTGTCGCGAACGTCAGCGCCACATCGATCGGCGGGCACGAGAGGAGCGGGCCCCCCCTCCCTCCGGGGAGCACCGACACTCAGAGCTCGGGTCCCGGCCGCTGCGGGGCCCGTGAGCTAAGAGCCGGGAAAAGCGGGCCGTCTTGGCGGAGGGCCGGGTGCTGCCCTCCGCCGTCAAACGTGCCCGTTTCCCCCCGCCGTGCAAGGTCGGGTACAATACTCGGATTGATCCCCTAGGCTGAGCTCCGGTTCTCACAGGCTCTGAAAAATCTGTCCTCAGAAATCTCCGCACACAGTCCTTGAAAGACAGGTCGAAAAAGCCAAAGCCCCGCCTTCGGCGGTACGAACCTGGAATCGCATGCGACCTCGTGGTTCCCTTAGTCGGCCGAGACGGTGTGGGGCGACCCCTTCCGGACATCCGCGAGACGACCGGCCGTCAGGTCAATCCATTCGCTCCAAAAGAGTTGACCCGGTGGCCGAGAGAGGACTTTGAAAATTTTTCGGACTTGGAAAACATTTATTTCAGCCCGCTTCCTCCGGGTTGACCCAGTGGCCGAGCGTCTCACCGTCCCCGGATGCTGCGAGGGACTGCCTCCCGGCCATCAGGATCAGGCCCACGGAAGTCTGGTAAAAAAAATTTTGCCCGCTGCCACCGCGGAGGGCTACCCGGGCACCCCGGGCCCCGGAGCCGGAAAAGGAAAAAAAAAAAGGATCGGGCCAACTAGAAACATGGACCCGGCCGCCAGGCAGGCCGCCCTGGGCTCACCCTCCCCGGCCGCAGCGAGGGACTGCCTCCCGGCCGACTGGATCGGGCCCCTGGAAGTCTGGAAAAAAATGGAACCCGACGCCTCCGAGGAGGGGGGGCGCCCAGGGAAGGAGGGAGATCCGGGTTGATCTGGTGACCGGACGGCAAAGCGGCCACCGGGCATGCCCGTTAAAACCTATGGGTAGACCTGGTGGCCGGAAAGCAAACCAGTCACTGGGTATGCCTGTCGGCAACCTATGGGTTGACCTGGTGGCCGGGAAGCGAACCGGCCAGCAGGCGAACCCGTTCGATTCCACGGGTTGACCTGGTGCCCGGGAGAGGACTCGGACGGTTCCCCCGGGGTACGCCTGCCTCGGCGCGAAGGAACAGGGTCCGAACCAGGCACGGGGGCAGGGCGGGGAACCGTTGGGTGGCGTGGGGGGGAATGGATTGGGTCCGCCGGGACCCGGCCGCCAGGCAAGCCGCCCTGGGCTCACCCTCCCCGGCCGCAGCGAGGGACTGCCCCCCACCCCGCGGCTGACAGGATCGGGCCCACTGGAAGTCCGGGACAATATTTTCCCCAACGCCAGGGCGGGCGGGCGGGCAGAGGGGCTCTGGCGGCCAGCCCGGGCCCCGGAGCTTGAAAAGGAAAAAAGGACCGGGCCCGCGAGAGATGGGGGCCCTGCCACAGGGGGCAGTCCAACCGGGGCTCACCATGCGGCAGGCCCGGGCGTCGGCAGGGGAAAGCGGGCGAGGAGGCGCGGAGCCAGGTGCCTACGGCCATACCGGACCGAACGCCCCCAATCCCATCCGATCTCGGAAGGTAAACCGTCCCAGGCCTGGCTAGTACTTGGATGGGTGACCGCCTGGGAATCCCAGTTGCCCTAGGCAGCTTTTCCCGGTCTGAGCCAGCTCTCTCTCCTTTTCTGGGGAGGAAGGAGAGGGGGGGACGGGCCGGAAAGCCCCTCGTCGCTCCTGCCGAGTCGGAGGTCGCGGCCGCAGGTCACGGGTCTGGGCACCTGGGGTCCGGCTCCCCCCCAACACCCACCCGGCTTCCTCCGCGGAGGAACCCCCGGGCACCGAAGCCGCTGGGGGAGACCCCAGGCATGGGGCGGACTGGCCCGGACCCTCCCGGCCCCCCTTACGCCCGGCCGCCGGCCCGCAGGACCGCCCCGAATTCCCCCGCGGCCACCCAGGCGAGGCCTGGCCTGGCGGGACGGACGGCGGTTGTCCAGCGCCCAGTGGCTTCCTCCAGCGGGGACCCACGGCCCCCAAAGCTGCAGAGGGAGACCCCGGGCCATGGACGGACTCGCTCGGATCCCCTGCGCCCAGCCGCCGGCTCACGGGACCGCCCCGAATCCCCCCCCGCGGCCACCATAGGCGAGGCCTGGCCTGGCGGGCCAGGCGGCCGGTGTGCAGCTCCCCCGGACTTCCTCCCCCGACGACCCGCACCCCCCTGAGCCGCAGGCGGAGACCCCGGCCCCGGGGCGGACCGGCCCGGGCTCGCTCGAGCCCCCTGCGCCCGGCCCGCAGGACCACCCCCAAATCCTCCGGAGGCCAGGAAGGAGAGGCCCAGCCTGCACACCACTGAGGACCCGCGGCCCCCAAAGTCGCAGGAGGCGCCCCCGGCCCCGGGGCCGGTTAGCCCTGTGTCGCTCCGTGCCCCCCGACCCCCACCCCTCGCTGCCGGGACCGGGCACCGCCCCAGAGTCAGCCACAGCCGGCCGGGCGGCCGGCCTGAGAGCTGCCCTCCTGTGGACAACGGTGAGTTTACCTTGATACTAACCGGCTATCAGCCAGGTCAACCCCATTGCTAGACTGGGGTGGACCTGGTGGCTGAGTGGGGACTTTGAACATTTTACAGCCGCTCCCCGGGGCTTGACCGGTTGTCTATTAAGCCTCCCCCGGACCTGCTCCGTCTCGACTATTAAGCCCCCCCTCTGTGGTGCTCAGGACCACTGCTGCGCTGCCCTCGGAGTGGGGTGACTCCCAGGCCGGAAAGCAAACCGGCCACCAGGTCAACCCATTGAATCCACTGGGTTGACCTGGTGGCCGGAAATCAAACCGGCCGCCAGGTCAACCCATTAGATTCAGCGGGTTGACCTGGTGGCCGAACAGGGACTTTGAACATTTGACAGCCGCCTCCCAGGGCTTGACCTGTTGTCCCGGTGGGGACTTTGAAAATTTTACAGCTGCTTCCCGAGGGTTGACCTGTTGTCCTGAACGCCACCCACCCCCGGCTCCTGCTCCCCACTCCCCAGCCTCGGTGCTCCGCTCCCTGCCTCGGAGGCTGCCTCTCTGCGGCGGCTGCATCGCGTCCGAGGATGCTCACCCTCCGGAGTCTGGACGTAAAGCCTGACACCCACCACCGCCGCCGACCCGGCTCTCCGAGGGACAACTGTGAGGCCTCCCCCCACCCCCGGACCGCCCTGGGGACGACTGCTAAGCCTCCCACACACACACACACACACACACACTGTCGGGGGATGACTATTAAGCCTCTCCCAGACTGCCTGGGGGACGACTATTAAGCCTCCCCCGGACCTGCTCCGTTTCGACTATTAAGCCCCCCTCTGTGGTCCTCAAGACCACTGCCGTGCTGCCCTCGGAGTGGGGTGACACCCGGGCCGGAAAGCAAACCGGCCACCAGGTCAACCCAGTAGATTCAGTGGGTTGACCTGGTGGCCTTAAAGCACGACTATTAAGCCTGCCCCCTGGAGCGCTCGGGGGATGACTATTAAGCCTCCCCCGGACCTGCTCCGTCTCGGCTATTAAGCCCCCCCTCTGTGGTCCTCAGGACCAGTGCCCCCGGCTCAAGTCCCGTCCGGCCACCAAGTCAACCCAGGGCCCCGGAGAGGGGAGAGGAAAGGAGGTGGCCAGGCCACACAGCAAACCGGCCACCAGGTCAACCCAAGGAATCCGATGGGTTGACCTGATGTTCCCCGAGGGAAAAGGGGGTGGCCGAACCCTCCTCCGCCGAGGGTCGCCCTGCCCCGGGCTCAAAGTCCCTTCCGGCCACCAGGTCAATCCAGGGCTTCGGAGAGGGGAGAGGAAAGGAGGTGGCTGGACCCTCCTCTGGCGAGGGTCGCCCTGCCCACCTCCTCCGGCGGCCGGACCCTCCTCTGGCGAGGGTCGCCCTGCCCGCCATCCCCCGGGGAGGGAAGCACCACCCCGCACCCCATAGCCAGGGCTGGTGGCTTTCCCTTCCTGCCGGAGGGCCCCCCTTGGAGTGGAGGGTTGGGAGAAGAGACAAAGTCTTGTGTCAAAGGCTGACTTTCAATAGATCGCAGCGAGGTAGCTGCTCTGCTACGCACGAAACCCTGACCCAGAATCAGGTCGTCTACGAATGATTTAGCACCAGGTTCCCCACGAACATGCGGTGCGCAACGGGTGAGAGGCGGCTCCCTTCTGTCCGCACTCCGGTCCCGACACGAATGGCTCTCCTCACCGAGCTATCCGGGGCCAACCGAGGCTCCACGGCACTGCCGAATCGTTACGTTTAGGGGGGATTCTGACTTAGAGGCATTCAGTCATAATCCCACAGATGGTAGCTTCGCCCCATTGGCTCCTCAGCCAAGCACATACACCAAATGTCTGAACCTGCGGTTCCTCTCGTACTGAGCAGGATTACTATTGCAACAACACATCATCAGTAGGGTAAAACTAACCTGTCTCATGACGGTCTAAACCCAGCTCACGTTCCCTATTAGTGGGTGAACAATCCACTTTCAGCCGTACTACCACCTACCGGATTATTCCCCATTCTGCATTTGTGCATTTGATTTTTCCTTCTAAGTGTAGTACTTAACACTTGTCTGTACTGAATTTCATCTTACTGATTCTCTAGTTTATCGTGTTGAATTCCAATCCTGTCCTCCAAAGTGCTTGCAATCCCTCCCAGACTTGTGTCATCCTCAAATTTTATAAGCATACTCTCCACTTCATCATCTGAGTTGTTAATTAAAATATTGAATAGTACCATATCCAGTACAAACTCCTGTGGTTTACTCTTTGAGTATGGGTTTTCAAGCATTTGTGCATCTACCTTGTAGTAATTTCATCTAGACCACATTTCCCTAGTTTGCTTATGAGACTGTCATGAGGGACTGTGTGAAAGGCCTTACTAAGGTCAAGTATATCATATTCTACTGCTTCTTCCCATCATTAGGCCAGTAACCTTGTCAAAGAAGGAAATTAAATTGGTTTGGCATGATTTGTTCTTGACAGACCCATGCTGGCTATTACTTGCCACCTTATTATCCTCTAGGTGCTTACAAACAGATTGTTTAATAATTCGTTCCAGCATCTTTCCAGATACTGGAATTACACTGACTCACCTATGCTATACTCTGGGATTGTTCCTACAATTCCTGAAGACAGAAGATTTAACAAAATGCTCATCTCCAAGTGAAATTTGGAGGATCCCTTTCTGACCAGGCATTCCCGTCAAAAACCGAACACCTGGCAACCCTAAGCAAGACACCAGGGAAAGACGTGCTCCCTCATAGCCTAGTGATTGGGATACTCATGTGGGATGAGAGATAGACTTGTTTAAGTCCCTCCATCTGTAGAGACTTGCCACATTTCAAAGTGCGTTAACCACTGGGCTATGGGATAGTTTGAGGTGGGCTCCCTCACTGTCTCCTCTTGAAGCCATTGGAGCAGGGAGACTGGATCCTGGCTTCCCCACTTCCTAGAGATGGGCTCTAGCTACCAGGCTACAGAGTCATTGGGCCAAAGATGGAGCAAGCACAGGAAAGACTCTGTAGCGTGGTGGTTAGCGCCCTCCCCGGGTGGTGGGAAACCGAGCAGCCAGTCCCCTTGCTCCAATGCCATTTTAAAAATTATTTCTCCATGGTGCAACAGCTTCAACAGGAGAGACAGAGGAAACTCCAGATCAGAATGTTTTGCAGCCCAGGTTAGGGCACACAACTAAGAAGTAGCAGAGCCCCTTTCAAACTCCTCAGATAAAGGGAGGACTTGAACCTAGTGTCATCTTCATTCCAGGTAAGTACACTAACAACTGGGTTGAAAGTTATGAGGGAAGTCCTCTTTTCCCACACTGTTTTCTGTGAGATCACCCATGGGGCCCGGATCCAGTAGGCGAGTTCTGAGAACACCTGCCAGATTGAGCCCTGCAGGCGAGTTAGGCAGCCAAACACTTAGCTTCCTCTGGTTCATGCATTGCTCTAAAGCTTAGGTATCCAGACTCCTGGTGCAGGGCACCAGTGTGCATGCACAGAAGCAGGAACATAGGCACCTAGTCAATTTCACTGCAAAAATTTAGGCACTGAGAGCGTTCAAGCACCTAGAGGGCTAGATGGCAGCTGAGTGGGGGCTTTGTGAATCCCAGTGGGGCCTGATTCTAGGATTTAGGCCCCTAAAGTGGCAGTTAGGAGCCTATGTCCTTTTATGAATCCAACCCTTAGTGTGGAAACCAACTGATCGTGAACTCCCAATAATAATACAATAGGGTTACCATATTTCAGCAAGCAAAAAAGAGGACGGGAGGAGCCCCGCCCCTGTCCTGCCCCTGTCCTGCCCTGGCCCCACCCCTGCCCGCCCACTTCCCACCCCCCTCAGAACCCCCAACCCTCCCCCCCGCTCCTTGTCCCCTGACTGCCCCCTCCTGGGACCCCTGCCCTTAAATGCCCCCCCAAGACTTCACCCCCTACCTAAGCCTCCCTGCCTCTTGTCCCCTGACTGCCCCCTCCTGAGACCCTCCCCCCCCATCCTAACTGGCCACCTAGGACCCTACCCCCTACCTGTGCCCTGACTGCTCCAACCCTTATCCACACCCCCACCCCCAGAGAGACCCCTGGGACGCCCATGCCCCATCCAACCACTCCCCACCCCCTGACAGCCCCCCCCCAGAACTCCCGACCCATCTAAACCCCTCTGCTCCCTGTCCCATTGACTGCTCTGATCCCTCTCCCCACTCCTGCCCCCTGACAGCCCCCCCCAGAACTCCCAACCCCCCCCTCGCTCCTTGTCCCCTGACTGCCCCCTCCTGGGACCCCTGCTCCTAACTGCCCTCCAGAACCCCACCCCCTACCTAAGCCTCCCTGTTCCTTATCCCCTAACTGCCCCTTCCTAAGACCCCCCCACCCTAACTGCCCCCCAGGACCCTACCCCCTACCCGGACCCTGACTGCCCAAAACCTTATCCACACCCCCCTCCCAGAAAGCCCCCCCGATCTCCCGACCCCCCCCGTCTCTTGACTGCCCCCTCCAGAACCTCCCTGCCCCTTCTCCGACCCCCTGGCTCCCTTGTCGTTGGCCTTCGGTTCGCCTAAGGTCTCTCTGGGAGCTTGCTGAGTCTGAGCCGTTCTCCCGGCACGCTGGGCAGCAGCAGGGGAGGAGCTCCAGACTGCCGGAGGCGAATGCAGGGAGGGAGTGAGTGAGCTCTGCTGCAGGGGGAGGAGGGACTCTCTCTCGCTGTCGGAGCCCCATGTAAGTGGCACCATCCGGCTGCCCTGTTAGCCGCACGTGCTCTGCATGGGGGGGGGGAGGGAAGTCCAGACATTAACAAATTCCCCCCGGACGCTATTTTTAGTTCAAAAATCCGGACATGTCCGGGGGAATCCGGACGAATGGTAACCCTAAATACAATAACAGGGTTAAAGTGGGAATATTGAGTAGGACTACAGTTGATACTGGTGATCAGCTCACCACCACAAAAGCGTAACCCCTGCTGGCACCACTCCATGCTTACCCAAGGCTTGCAGTTTGCAAGAGGCAACATCATCCTTTGCCCCCCAAACTACACCCATGTAAAAAGGGCATAGTGGCCCACGGCCTCCCCCCGTTCCAGCACTGGTGCCCCCCTTCTGCAAAGGTTCCAGTGCCCTTGGTTCTAGTTTCCATACTTCAAAAAAAGGTTGAAAAATTGAAGAGGGTTCAGAAAAGAGTCACACAAGAGATTTGAGGTCTGGAAACCTGCCTAACAGTGAAAGATTTAAGAAGTTCAATCTATTTTATCAAAGAGAAGATTAAGAGTGGATTTAACACAAGCCTTAGGTAATTACATGGGGAGAAGATTTCTGATAGTAAATGGCACTTTAACTTCACGAACAAAGATATTTCTGAAGATTTCTAAAATACAGTGGCTGGAAGTTGAAACTAGACAAATTAAGACTGGGGGGAATAGGTTGCAAAATTTTAACAGTGATTGGAATTAGCACAAGAGCCAGGCCTGCCCCAGAGGGCTGTATCCCAGGGCTGGGGGGAGGGTTGCAAGGTGATCTCCCACCTCCATGCAGCCAGTGGCCTGTGCTCTTCACTGCCATGCTGGAGCCTCTGTATTTATTTATTGACAAATAACATTTGCAGAATTTTAAAATATTGTGCACAGAATTTTTAATTTTTTGGTGCAAAATTCCCTCAGTAGTAGCAGCAGATAAAGCAACTCACCAGGATTAGCAGCTCCGTGCCAGGCACATTAGGTGTGGGCAGACAGAGTCATCCTGGCAGGGTCCAAGTGTGGGGTGGCTTAATGTGGGGGGATCCAGGTGTGGGGTTCTGTGTGGGGCAATCTCGTGTGGGTGGCTCTGTGCAGGGTCTGGATATGTGTAGAGGAATCTGGGTCAACGAGGGCTCATTTTGGGGGTTTCGGGTGCATGGGCAATGGGACTCTGCAGGGGGGTTCAGGTAAAGGTGGTTGGGGCTCAGTGGGGAGGGTCTGGGTGTGGTGGGATGGGGCTCAGCGGGTGATCTGGGTGGCTCAGCAAGGGGTCTGGGTGCTGAGAGAATGGGGCTTGGCGGTTGGAATCCAGATACAGATGGTTGAGGTGGGGATCCAGATGCAGAGGGTTCATGGGGTCATCCAGGTGCATCAGGGCTCATCAGGGTGGGAGTTTTAGTGTGGGGGGCTCAGCAGGGGATGGTGTGGCTGCGGGGGAGGGGGAGGAGGGGCTCAGCAGGACATGGTCTGTGTGCAGGGATGGAGGTCCAGATGCAGAGGGGGTGGGGCTTGGTGGGGGGTCTGGGTATGGGGGGTCTGTATGCACAGGGGTTGGGCAGAAGGGGGAGCAGCTCTCTGTACAGTGACCCCTCCCCCACAGCTGAGGTGCAATGGGGGCAGGAAGCAAGGGAGGCATGCGGAACCATGGGAGATTTCTGGGGGTGGCCCTGACCCGGCCCTGACCCCAGCCCTGGTTGCTCCATACAGGGAAGTGCACACCTCCCCCACCCCCAGCCTAGCTAGGACTAGCAGGTGAGCCCAGCACAGGGTAGGAGTCACCAGATCAGGTGGGGCTGGGGAGGACCGGGTGTGGGGAGTTTGGTGGGCGGGGGCTCTGGGTGTGGGGGGCTTTGGCTGCAGGGGGTGAGGCTTCGCAGTGTGGGAGTTCTGGTGCAGGCGGTTTGCTTGAGAGGTGGTTCTAGGGTGTGAGGCTCAGTGGTGGGGTAGGGGGATAGGGGTGTCTGGAGGCATGGGGGTTGGGTGGACGGGGCGTGGGTCTGATGGGGAGAGATGCATGACTGCTTTTGCAGCTTCTTTTTGCTTCCCCATGAGAAAGTCATTTTTCTGAAGGGAAGCAAAGAAATCTACCTGGGATATAAATTCTGCCCCCATGCAGTGGTGCAGAATTCCCACAGGAGTATATAAAAGACAGAGGGCTTGCAAGTTACAGTGGGAAACACAAACTGCCAGCATCCAACCAGGTACAAAAGAGAGAGACAGAGGCCAGCTCTCTACCTTATACCAAGGGTAGCAATGTATCTATTCTTTTGGTAGTCTCATCGACTCCAAGGTCAGAAGGGACCATTCTGATCCTCTAGTCCAGGGGTTCTCTCAACAAAATTTTTGGTGGCCTCAGAGTGCAGCCACCAACTCTCACTGATGGCCACACTGACACTTTTTCCTAAAATACTTAATTAACATTAGGAAAAACAATTAAATATTCACAGATATAAATTACAATGATTTGGATGTGTATTTGTAGGGTTTTTTGGGAGACTCATTAATAAAAATAATGCTGCCTCCCCCTTTGAGAGTGATATTTGTATATTTGTTAATATCACAGCACACTTAGTAGCTACCTGGGAGACTAGGAAAAGTGATGTGATTTTTAACAAACATACAAGCGTGGAAGAAAACATAAAATCATCATTAATAAAGTTTGCAGGTGATGGAAAGGTTGGGGGATAAATAAAGAAGAGGACAAATCACTGTTCTGTAGCGATTGTAGCTGGGAGCAGTCAAACAATATGTATTTCAATATGGCCAAATGAAAGATCATACATCTAGGAACAAAAAATACAGGCCACAGTTACAGGATGGGGGGCCCTATCCTGGGAAACAGTGGGAGTCATGATGGACAGTCAGATGAACATGAGCTCCCAGTGCAAAACTGTGGGTAAAAGGGCTAAGGCTTTCCATGGATTTATAAGTGGGAGAATCGAGGAGGAGTAACAGGGTAATATTACCAGTATATCTGGCACTGGTACAACTGCTATGGGAATACTATGTACAGTTCTGGTGTCTACACTTCAAAATGGATGTCGAAACATTGGAGAGGGTTCAGACAAGAGCCACAAATATGATTAAAGGATTGGAAAACACCATGCTTTACAGCGAGAAACTCAGTGAGCTCAATCGATTTAGCTTATCAAAGGGAAGGTTAAGCGATGACATGATCATATAAGTGTGACACGCTGTAACTCAAAAAAGCACTCTGTAACCTCAATATTCACCATTTATACTTAATATTGATCAGTGTTTATTGGCTGAAGTTTTTGGGGAATCTACTCATCACAAAGGCTGGTGCATATTCATTTCTCTTTGATGGAGTGGTGAACTAATTTATGAGCTTGCAATGTCGAGTGACTGAAGAGTGCAAGATGGCACATTTCTGGGGTGCAAGGCTGAGACTAGGGATATGTGGGTGTTGCCCTACCTGTAATTTAAACGTGGCTTATATATATATATATATATATATATATATATATATATATATATATATATATATATATATATATATATATATATATAGCACTTTGATATATGTCTGGGGGTGACTTGCATGCTGGAGGCTGGGGCGGGTAGCAGTGTCACCTCCCACAACAAAGCAGGGCATAGTTCCAGATTGGAGAATTAAGGGGGCATAGGAGTCCTACTGCCTGGATTGCACCCTAGAGGATGTCACAATAAGTATCTACATGGGGAACAGAAACTTTATAATGGAGGGCTCTTCAGTCTAGCTGACAAAGGTATAACAAGATCCAGTGGCTGGAATTTTAGAAATTCAGACCGGAAATAAGGTGGCATTTTTTAACATTAAGCATAATTAATCCCTGGGGGAAAAAAACGTACAGAATGTTTTGTGGATTCTCCATCACTGGCAATTTTTAAGTCAAGATTGGATGTTTTTCTAAAAGATCTGCTGCTAGTTCAACCACAGCTATTGGTCTTGAAGCAAGAATTAATTCAGGGAAGTCCTGAGGCCTGTGTTATGAAGAGATCAGACTAGATCATCACTAAATTATCACAATGGTGTTGTCAGTTGTTGGCTTGTGCAGGTGTGTTCTTTCAGTGTGCAGTCCAGCTCTGCGCAGATGGCTGGTTTAGCAAATCTCAGTAGTACTACCCAGTGCTGTTGAATGTTGAAGACTGGAATTCTGTTGCCTTGGTAACGCAGTTTAGGCTGCTCAGTGCTTCTGTCCTTGAAGATAGTGCCGTGTGTTAGTTCAGCAGAGCTCGGCGTTATTCATAAAGGAGGACCACAGGCACGGTTCGGTGGCAAAGATGCTCAGCCAGGTTTATTGTCAATGAAGAATGGTACTAGCTCCCTGGATCAGTGTCTACTGTTACACTAACACATGTATGCTCATTACAATAGACTCAGCTTAGTGAATGGCGAGACTCTCCGCTGTCCCCTAGGCTGGACAAAGGGATAAGGCCCAGTACCCTGACATTTAGAGGCTGAGGCAAACAACTGGAATACACAAGTTATGCACCAATTTATATATTTTATGACATCTATTTGCTACCTCCTCTTGTTCCTGATATCTTGAATAAAACATCCCTATTCATTGTACTAGATGTATCTGTACTAACTGGAATAAAGTTACGTAAATATCTAGTGCCTAGTACACTAGCCACAACTTTGCCAAGTTCATGTACTGAACAGTGAACTTGTAAGCATCTGCTTTAATACATGGCCTGAGTTTGGTTCACAGCCTTTGGTTCAGGGCTTAGATCTTGCACCAGGTCCAGTGCTCCAGGCTCTCTCTCTCTACTACACCTTCTGGATCTAAAATCTATAAATCTACTCCCTACAAAAGTGATATTCAATTAGCTCTACCTGCAGGCCGATTTGAGAATTTTATGACGACAAGAGGTGGGCCATTGCACAGGAGTCTGACAAAAAAGTTCAGCTGCCAATGAAGACCTTAATTAAAACATAAGTATTAGTGTTTCTATCTTTTAACAAAGTTTATAAATCAACATTATTACCTATGTTTGTGGCAATCTTTAATGGGAGAGGTGACAGCGATGATCTCTGGCAAACTTTGTGAAGAGTGGTTTGTAGGAGGTCAGGGCAACGTGCATGCCCTGGTGAAGATGCTCGTCCGTCAGGTGATTGTGGTGTTGGTTTTTTGATACTGTTCATGGTAGAAAATCCAGATTTGCAGAGTTATGTTGATCTGAACATTGTTAAAAGATAGTTGGCTAGATTCTGGCTATTCTGAAACTAGTCAGCATATTGAGTTGAGAAATCCCAAAGTCCCACTTCTTTGAATTTTGCCTTCAAGACATCTGATCTCTGGAGCTTTACAATTTCTAATTGAAAGGCACCTTCATCAGTTAAATTAAGACTGTTCTTTGCTTCAGAAGGGCAAGGTCCATCGGCCGAGAAAACAAATGGATCACGAACAAATAAAAGCAAATCCTTTGGAATTTTAAAATTCTCAAATCACATTTTAAAATTTGTCATCTTAATGTTTAGGAATTCTTGCATTGTTTTCATCAAAGTTTCATTTGTAGCAACAACATGCAATGTGGGAAAACACATGTTAAGTGTGTCTGAAAGATTTCAAGATTCCTCTAAAAGGCACATACTTTTTCAAACAGATATCCCCCACTCTGCTTGAACAGCCTTGGAGCTGCAAGTTGAGGGAATTCAAGTGACCAGTAATAGCACACACAAAAGCTATGTGTGACATAGAGGGGACATTATTCATAATTTCTAGAAACCTGAAAGCTTTGTTGGTCTTGTGATTTAAAAGAAATTCAATTATTTCTTTTTGAAGTGCACCAAAGCTCTCTAACATGCGCCCCCTAATAAACCAGCGAATATCTTTGTGCTGCAACAGGTCATTGTATTCGTCTGAAATGTCTTGTAAAAGAGCTTTAAAAAGATGATGTTGCAAGCTAGAAGTTGAGTATATGTAGTTCACTAATCTCATCACAATATCTTGTGACAAAGTTCCTCCTCTATCTTGGTGGGTCCTGCGCTTATTGGCGGATTTTCTTGCCTCAGAGATTCACCATGTGGGTTGGGGAACAGCCCAGAGACCTTCCCCTCTGGACGAACCAATTGGGAGGTTTGGGGGGAACCCGGGCCCGCCCTCTACTCCGGGTTCCAGCCCAGGGCCCTGTGGACTGCAGCTGTCTATAGTGCCTCCTGTAACAGCTGCATGACAGCGACAACTCCCTGGGCTACTTCCCCATGGCCTCCTCCAAACACCTTCCTTATTCTCACCACAGGACCTTCCTCCTGGTGTCTGATAACGCTTGTGCTCCTGAGTCCTCCAGCAGCTCTCCCTTTCCCTCTCAGCTCCTTGCACCTCTTGCTCCCAGCTCCTCACACTCGCACCACAAACTGAAGTGAGCTCCTTTTTAAAACCCAGGTGCCCTGATTAGCCTGCCTTAATTGATTCTAGAAGCTTCTTCTTAATTGGCTCCAAGTGTCCTAATTAGCCTGCCTGCCTTAACTGGTTCTAGCAGGTTCCTGATTACTCTAGTACAGCCCCTGCTCTGGTCACTCAGGGAACAGAAAACTACTCATCCAGTGACCAGTATATTTGCCCTCTACCAGACTCCTGTACCCCACTGGTCTGGGTCTGTCACAATCTATTGGGTTTTTTTCAAGTCACCAGACAATTTATTGCACAGGACAGTCTGGTGAATCATAGAATCATAGAAGATTAGGGTTGGAAGAGACCTCAGGAGGTCATCTAGTCCAATCCCCTGCTCAAAGCAGGACTGACACCAACTAAATCATCCCAGCCACGGCTTTGTCAAGCCGGGCCTTAAAAACTTCTAAGGACGGAGATTCCACCACCTCCCTAGGTAACCCATTCCAGTGCTTCATCACCCTCATTGCCCTCCACTGGACTCTCTCTCTAATTTGTCCACATCCCTTCTGTAGTGGGGGAACAAAACTGGATGCAATACTCCAGGTGTGGCCTCAACAGTGCCAAATAGAGGGGAATAATCACTTCCTTCGATCTGCTGGCAATGCTCCTACTAATACAGCCCAATATGCCGTTGGCCTTCTTGGCAACAAGGGCAAACTGCTGACTCATATCAAGCTTCTCGTCCACTGTAATCCTCAGGTCCTTTTCTGCAGAACTGCTGCTTAGCCAGTCGGTCCCCAGCCTATAGCGGTGCATGGGATTCTTCCATCCTAAGTGCAGGACTCTGCACTTGTCCTTGTTGAACCTCATCAAGTTTCTTTTGGCCCAATCCTCCAAGTTGTCTAGGTCACTCTGGACCCTATCCCTACCCTCCAGCATACCGACCTCTCCCCCCAGTTTAGTGTCATCTGCAAACTTGCTGAGGGTGCACTTCATTCCAACATCCAGATCATTAATAAAGATGTTGAACAAAACCAGCCCCAGGACCGACCCCTGGGGCACTCTGCTTGATACCTGCTGCCAACTAGACATCGAGCCGTTGATCACTACCCGTTGAGCCTGACAATCTAGCCAGCTTTCTATGCATTTTATAGTCCATTCAGTCAATCCATACTTTTTTAACTTGCTGTAGTGACACTGCTGAATGATGCAGTGTAGAATAGTTAGTGATTCCCTGCCAAACGTGAAGCAAAACCCTTCTCTTTCCCTGTCATGGAAGGCAACTCTTTCTGTAACAAGCAAGTTTACTTTCTGCAGATCTAAACCACTTTTTTCAAAAAAGCCCTTTCCCTTTTCAAAAATGATCTCTCCTGTGGTGTAGGTTTCTAATGGTGATGTAAGCACAGTCTGAATGAGCTCTCCCCTGACATCTAGTGATGAGCTGGGGAGGAGGACTTCAGGATCTGATCTTGTTTGCATGGGCACACCCACCCTGCCTAGGTGCTCAGCACGATAGGATTGCTTGCCCAAATGATCATTTTTCATAGAATCATAGAAGATTACAATTGGAAGTGACCTCAGGAGATGATCTAGTTCAACCCCCTGCTCAAAGCAGGACCAACCCCAACTAAATCATCCCAGCCAGAGCTTTTTCAAGCCGGCCTTAAAAACCTCTAAGGACGGAGATTCCACCACCTCCCTAGATAACCCATTCCAATGCTTCACCACCCTCCTAATGAAATAGTTTTTCCTAATATCCAACCTAGATATTGGGATATTTTGGCTGGTGTTGGATCCCCAGTCTCCTTGTATTGGGACAGGAGTTATAAAGGGTTGTTATCCTTGTTGTGTGAATCAATGGTAGCAGAACTGTGCTTGGTGTACCCTGATTGAGAGACTCACCCTCAACTAAACAGCACTCACTTGGCAGGGGACATGGGTTCCAAAGCCCAGTGAGTTCAGAGAGGGTGGGGGACTGGCACTTGTGCCTGGTGGTGTGGGTCCTGCTTAAGGGCCCCAGACACCATTTGATTCTTCCTCCCATGTCTGTGTAATAACAAAACTGATTAAGATTCAATGGAGAATCTTGCTACACCCTGCAGAGCTGAAATCACTGATATCTAGGTCTAAGCATTAGACATGCTTTGACACAGTGTCTCTGATGCAAGAGACTGCCCAGTGTTCACCAGCAGTGAGGCTCCCCCACTAACAGCTAAAATCACTGAGAGTGGTATTAAGTGGTGGGACCTGAAGACATCTGGCAGAGAAGCACGGAGCACTGATCAGACTGCAGGGTTGCTGGTGAAGAGGAGCGGCGAGCGAGTGCCCAGGCAGCTGAGTGAGTAAGGTGCCTTCTTTCCCCCCTCTTCACCCAGGATGGGAGGTGAACTCTGCAGATGCACCTCTGAACTCTAGGTCTGCACTGACCAAGGACAACAACTGTGAGTGAGGTGCAGAGAAGGGAGGGGCACGTTAAAGCGAGTTTTGGTTGCTGGACTTAAGAAACTAAAGGAAAAGGACATTGTCCAGCTTACTTGGGTGTGGGTCTTTTGCTCATAGTTTATGTTTATGAACCCTGTTTGTGGTGTTTTCTCAATTTAATGCCAGGTTACTTCCCTCCTTTCAATAAATGTTTCTTTGCTATACTCAGACTCTGGGCTTGCGAGAGGGGAAATATTGCCTATTAGAGGTGCCCAGGGTTTGGTGTGTAATTGTCCCAGGTCACTGGGTGGGGGCTCAAGCCAGTTTTGTGTTGTATTGTTGTAAAGGAACCCCTAGATACTGAACCTGTCCCTTGTTGCTGCCAACTCTGACTGGCAGAAGGGTTAGAGTATTAAGCACAACATTTCTTCCTTGAAAATTTCACCATCATAAAATCTAACAAACAGCAATAACTGGGCAGTGTCCTGTAAATCGCTTGAATTGTCCACTGCAAGAGTATTTTTTACATCAGAAAGCAGTACTGACAAACAATCCTTGTAAACTACCTCCATTCTTTACACTCCCATGGAATTAGACAGGGAAACTTGCTTCATACGGTTCACAATGTCATCTTTGTTTTTATCTCCAGCAAAAAGCTTCTCCCGCATTTCTAATGTGCATTCCTTCACAAGCTCAGCACCCAGTAGAGGATTTTTCTTTTTAGCTAGTACCCACATTAAAATAGAAGCAGCTGCTCTTTTCCCTGGGCAGTGACTGATGTTGTGAGACTGACATTTGAAGTGTGATATGAAGACTTGCAGTTTTGTCACGTCTTGCAACACTGCCAGGAGGATAGGCCATGTTGAAATTACAGTGCTTTGATTCAAAGTGGTGCCTCACCTTGATGACCTTACAGATGGATACCATTGTTTGACATATTAAACACAAAGGTTCTGCATTTAAATGGCGTGGCATAATAAAAGCTCTTTGTCCAGTTTGGGTTAAAAACTCAGTTTTGGTTGTTGACTTTGCGACATTTACTCCCAGTTGCATTCCTTTTTTGCTCCATTTCCATCTATAATGAAAAAATGGGTGGTGGCCAGGGCCAACCTTAGGGAAAATGGTGTCCTGGGTGTACTTGTATTTTGGCACCCTTTGTCATAAATCTAAAGGGAAGGGTAACAACCTTTATGTATGCAGTAACATAAAATCCTTCCTGGCCAGGGGTGCAGAATCCCTTTATCTGTAAGGGGTTAAGAGCTCAAATAACCTGGTACCTGGTTGGCACCTGACCAAAAGGACCAATAAGGAAAGAAGATACTTTCAAATCTGGGTGGGGGGGTATGACGCAGTAAGAAGTGGGGCGGATTGACCTGGGAAGGTCATCTAGTTTTACTGGGACTGTCTGCAGGTGGAGTGAGACGGCTGCAATAGAGTTTTCAGTTTTGGGCTGGCTAGGGAATCAGAGGGAACCCCAAGGCTGGGGTCTAAGATCCCTACCCTTCAGAAGGACCTGACTAAGGGGTCTTGTTTATGCCTACAAGCTCTGGTTTGGACTGTGTTCCTGTCGTCTAATAAACCTTCTGTTCTACTGTCTGGCTGAGAGTCACGGTGAATACCAGGAAGCCGGGGGTGCAGGGCCTTGTTTCCCGCAAACTCCGTGACGCGGGGGAGAGAGGTTTTGTTTGGGCTCTCTTTGTTTATTCCCTTGCTGGACAGAGAGAGGGACCAGACAGGAAAAAAAATCTCCTAAAAACATACCTGAAATGAGCATCTAAAATTACAGAAATTGTAAGGTAAGGCAAGAAAATGCGTTAGATTATCTTTTGTTTTAGCTTGTGAATTTTCCCTATGCTAAGAGTGAGTTTTATTCCTGTTTTTTGTAACTTTGAAGCTAAGCCTAGAGGGGAATCCTCTGTGTTTTAAATCTTTTTATTTACCCTGTAAAGTTACCCTCCATCCTGATTTTGAAAGTGTGATTCTTTTCCTTTTTTTTAAATAAAATTCTTCTTTTAAGAACCTGATTGATTTTCAGTGTCCTAAAACCCCAGGGGTTTGGTCTGTGCTCACTTTGTAACCAATTGGTAGGTATATTATTCTCAAGCCTCCCCAGGAAAGGGGGTGAAGGGGTTTGGGGGAATATTTTGGGGAAACGGGGACTCCAAGTGGCCCTTTTTCCTGGATTTTTGTCGAAATCACTTGGTGGTGGCAGCAATACCGTTCAAGGACAAGGAAAGGATTTGTGCCTTGGGGAAGTATTAACCTAAGCTGGTAGAAATAAGCTTAGAGGGTCTTTCATGTGGGTTCCCATATCCGTATCCCAGAGTTCAGAGTGGAGACAGAACCCTGACATGGTGGCAGTGCAGTGGGATCATTTTGAACCAGAAGCACAGACCTCAGGATTTTAAAGGACACATTTTTTCTTTTGGCTGCTTGAAAACCAGGGAGGTTTTTTTTTTAAGGACACTTTTTTTTTTTTTTTTTTTTTTTTTTTTTAGCTGAGAGCAGCTGGAGTTTATTTTCTTTGCCTGAGTGCAGAGTAGTTAAGTTCCTGCAAGGGAATTCACAAGCTGTTTTTTTTTTTTCTTTCTAGCTCTCGGGTTAGGCTAGGCCAGGAGTAGGCAACCTATGGCACTCATGCCGAAGGCGGCACACGAGCTGATTTTCAGTGGTACTCACGCTTCCTGGGTCCTGGCCACCGGTCCAGGGGGCTCTGCATTTTAATTTAATTTTAAATGAAGCTTCTTAAACATTTTAAAAACCTTATTTACTTTACATACAGCAATAGTTTAGTTATATATTATAGACTTATAGAAAGAGACCTTCTAAAAACGTTAAAATGTATTACTGGCACACAAAACCTTAAATCAGAGTGAATAAATGAAGACTCGGCACACCACTTTTGAAAGGTTGCCGACCCCTGGGCTAGGCTAAGCGGGGGAAGGCTAGGATGAGAGAAAGTGAGGTCCAAAAGAAACTAGAATTAGCCAGATTGGAAGCTGAAGAGAGGCAGAAAAAACGTGAAAGACAAATGGCCTTAAAGCACTTGGCGTTGGACACGGAGGAGAGGAAGGAGGCAAAACGCTTGGAGGCAGAGGCGAAACGCTTGGTTACAGAGTTAGAGCTGAAGCACTTAGATCTGGAAATGGCTAAGCTGGGTCTACCAGATAACCCTAACAATCCTTCTCCAGGTACTGCTCCCCATTCCAAAAAATTCCCCACCTATAAGATAGGCGATGATACAGAGGCCTTCTTAGAAAATTTCAAAATGGCCTGCCTTTTGTACAGCATCTCTACAGACCAGTATATGGTGGAGCTGAGGCCATAGCTTAGTGGATCCTTAGCAGAGGTGGCAGCTGAAATGCCTAAGGAACACATGAACAGCTACGAACTTTTTTTTTTTAAAGGCCAGAATTAGAATGAGGCTAACATCCGAGCATGCCCGATGGTAGTTCAGAGCCCTAAGGTGGAAACCAGACATGGCATTTTCCCGACATGCCTACCACAGTGTAAAAAATTGGGATGCCTGGATATCAGGAGCAAGCGTTAAATCTCTGGAAGATCTGTCTTTCCTAATGCAAATGGAGCAGTTCTTAGAGGGTGTTCCTGAGGAAATAGAAAGGTACATCCTAGATGGAAAGCTCAAAACTGTAATCGAAGCGGGGGAGATCGGAATCAAATGGGTGGAGGTGGTGGAAAAGAAAAAAGCTAATAGCAGTTGGAGCGGATATCAGAAGGGGAAACCCGAGACAACATCCTACCACTGGGGGCAGCCCAATCCCCACCTACATCCCAAGGAAAACCCCAAACACCTTATCGTCCCACCACACCAGTATCTAGCCCCAGTGACCAGTCAGCTGGACAATGTTTTAAATGTAATGAGCTGGGGCATGTGAAGGCCAACTGCCTGAAGAACCCCCACAGATTGCAGTTCATTACACCAGAATCACACCAAAGGTCCCCAGGCTGAGATGCCTCCCAGATACCCTCAGAGCGAAGGGAAACTGTGAGTGTGGGTGGGAAGAAGGTTACTGCATGGAGGAACACTGGAGCACAGGTATCAGCTATCCACCAATCCTTAGTGGACCCCAAATTCATCAACCCAGAGGCCCAAGTGACGATTCAACCCTTCATGTCAAACTCTTTAATCTTGCCTACAGTCAAGTTGCCTGTCCAGTACAAGGGCTGGTCAGGAATGTGAACTTTTGCAGTCTATGATGATTATCCCATTCCCATGCTGTTGGGGTAAGACTTGGCCAACCATGTGAAGCAAGCCAAGAGGGTGGGAATGGTCACCCGCAGCCAGGCTAAGCAAGCTTTCACACCTATCCCTGTTCCTGAGCCTTCTACCAGGGTCCCGTCTGTGTTACCAGAGCCCCAAACTCAGGTGGTAGAATCGGATTCCCTGCCAATGACTGCAACAGCCGTAGTGGATCCAGTCCCAGAGACCCAAACAGAACCAGTCCCAGAACTGGAATGGGCGGAGCAACCAGCACCAGAACCATTGCCAGCACTGAATCCAGCACTTGCAACCCTGTCTACAACTCCAATGCCAAAGGGCACCACCGAGCCTGCCCTGGCAGCAGCAAATAAACCTATGCAAGAGGCTCACCGGAGCCTGAAATACAACATAGTGCACCAGTGAAGAGTGGTTCACAGTCAACGGAAACAGCCCCATCACCTACATCGCTTCCAGAGGGACCAACCCCAAGTCCACAATCCAATGAGGGACTGATGTCTCCAGCATCAAGGGCACAGTTCCAGGCTGAGCAGGAAGCAGATAAAAGCCTCCAGGGAGCTTGGACGGCGGCACGGAGCAACCCACCACCTCTCAGCTCTTCTAATGAATCCTAGTTTGTTGTAGAAAGAGAACTTTTATACAAGGTGGTCACCAGGAACACTGGCATCCTCAAAGACAGTAGGTAGTTCCAACTAAGTACCAGGTAAAGCTCTTGAGCTTAACCCCCGATCATCCTAGTGGCCATGCTGGGGTGAACAGGACCAAAGACCTTTTGGGGAGGTCATTCCACTGGGAGGGAATGGGCAAGGATGTTTCTACCTATGTCCGGTCTTGTGAGGTGTGCCAACAAGTGGGAAAACCCCAAGACCAGGTCAAAGCCCCTCTCCAGCCACTCCCCATAATTGAGGTCCCATTTCAGGAAGTAGCTGTGGATATTCTGGGTCCTTTTCTGAAAAAGACACCCAGAGCAAAGCAGTACATACTGACTTTCATGGATTTTGCCACCCGATGTCCAGAAGCAGTAGCTCTAAGCAACACCAGGGCTAAAAGCATGTGCCAAGCATTAACAGACATTTTTACCAGGGTAGGTTGACCCTCCGACCTCCTTACGGATTTGGGAACTAATTTCTTGGCAGGGACCATAAAAAGCCTGTGAATCTAAACTTTGGAATTTTTCTTTCTGTGGACATTTTTGATACCTTAACTTTTTGTTCTAATTCCGAACAGAAACAAATTCTGAAATGTCGAAATTCACCACGGAATAAAAATCGCATTTTTGACCAGCTCTAGAAACAAGAGCACGACAGCAACCCTGACACCTCTGAAGCACTGGGCCAGCTGAGCTCTCTGCAGTGCTCTGTGAGGTGCTGTATACATTAGCAATCACTAGCTGCATTGTTCAGTAGGCTGGCAAGTCTGTGCTCTACATTGTTCTAACTGTGTCATGGCGGAAGGTGGTACAAACATCCTCAATGTCACTCTCAAGCAAACAACAGCCTAGCTGACAAAAACCCCCATTACATACATATGAGGCTGTTTCATTTATAGTTCCACATTACACATGCTTTTCAATTATCAAGGGATGGTGACCTAAATTCATGCAGTTTGGGAGAGATCTGTTCCAATCTCTGACAGGCACTCTATTCTCATATTCTATTATTCCTATTTCTCAGAATGGCTAGTGAACATCAGATCATTTTATGCATTTACATTCTTCCTTTATCAAACTGCAAATGGTGTCTCAGAACCTGGTAGGGTGGTGGTGTTTTTTTTACAAGTAATGCAAAAAATAGAGTCTGGGAAGTACCTCTGAGTCAGAAATATTGCCATTCAACACCTCGATATCGGGGTCCCTCCAATCCTCAGTGATCGATGAGATGTAATTTTCCGTTAAAGCATCCCAAACCCTGAAAGTAGAAAAACATGTTAATATATGTCAGGTGGGGCCAACCCTGCCTAAAAGAAAGAAGGGCTCACCTCAAGAAAGAATTCGCTCAGCATGCTCTGTTCAAAACAGCCCTGAAACAACATTCATAGAGTCATAGATTTTAAAGCCAGAAAGGACAATTATGATCATTTAGTCTGACTGCCTGCATAACCCAGGCCAGAGAACCTCAGCCAATAAATTCTGCATCAAACCCATAACTTCTGTTTGAGCTATAGCATATTTTTGAAAGATATCCATTCTTGATTTGAAAACTTCAGGGATTGAGAAACCAATTGCTGATTATCCTCGCTGTTTAAAAAAAAAAAGTGTCTTATTTCTAGTCTGAATTTGTCTAGCTTCCACTTCCAACCATTGGACTTCTGTCTGCTAGTTTAAGGAGCCCTCCGCTCTCAGAAATCTCTTTCCCCTGTAGGTACTTGTAGACTGTGATCAAGTCACCTCTTAACCTTCTCTTGTATAGACTCAACAGATTGATGTTCTTTAGTCTTCTACTACAACACAGGGTTTCCAGACCTCAGATTATTCTTATAGCTCTTTTCTGAACCCTTTCCAATTTTTCAACATTAAAGAGACAAGACCATGAAGGAAATGGAAATACCAGTGCACCAGCTACCACATTATGTGTGGCTGAATGACCAAAGCAGCAGCAAAATCAGCTCCTTCATAACAAGGATTTAACAGCCAAGCTCAACATGATAAGCTGCAGCAATTCATGCAATCTCTGACTCCACCCCCTCTAGATGCAGCCAAAAATCAGCTACTAACAAGAGGATTTTTAAGTATTAAGAGTTTTGCAGCACAGGTGAAACTATTAGAGAGCTCTCTTTAGTCAAACGGACCGGTAGTCACAGTCTGCTCAAAAAGGAATGAGGGGGGAAAAATAGCACTTTAGACCAAACAAAATGGCTGCAGCCAGACACCAGGTCCAAGGCACTGAAGCAACAGAATCAACAACTACCACTACCACCATGATGGCCATAGGGATAGTAGAAGTAATTGATGAAACTATGATGATTGTGATAGGGAAAAAATGGGAAACAGGCAGTGTGTTTCTCACTGCAAGGTATTCTGGCTGGCCAACAACAATGATACATGGACTGAACTTCAAGGGGAGCTGAGATAGGGAATGACTGTGGCTCACCCCAACCCCCAGACAGTTCTTTGAATTCTGTCTTTCCTCCTTGCTGTCTACTTTTGCAAACAAATGTAAATTGAAAACACAGTAGGCCACCCCCCTCCAGCAGATAATGATTGACCATGCTCTATTGTAATTAGACTGCCTAACTATAAGAATAGACAAGCAATGTCAACGGGTAATTTAAGAAGAAAGAGGACGGTATCTTTTGCCTGTGTCTTGTCTGGAGATCTAGCTTTATATGTGCTGTATGCATAAAACGCAAGAGGCTCACTGAGACATGAGAACATGCACAGCATAGTTAGAACCTTCGGAAAATTAATGGGGAAGTGTTTAACGAGTACTACTGGGCATGTATAAATGGTGATTTTCTGAGATTTATAACTCAGACAAATCTGGACAGATTTTCAAGAGCGCAACACCTTTGACCTATGAACTGACCCTTGCCAAATTTCAAACATCTGTTAAAAACAATGGAGACAAGAGAGCTGTTCACGGAAATGGTTGGGAAAATATTTAACACTGACAAAACAACTTATTCTTCAATAATCTTGTTTTCAGAAACAACTGAATCATTTTTTGCTGAAACTTAAAATAAAATTCAGTCTTGGCACAGATCCAGAGTAGAAATTTTCAGCCTGAATCATTAAAGTTTGGCAAAGTTATAAATAAATGAAAACAGAGGTTTCAACAAAAAGTGCTAGACAACTTTATCTACTGCTATTGCTACTGTTCTACCAATAATAATACCAAGAGGTAAATAGTGGTGTGCTGTGACCAGTGTTCAATATAGTTATAAATGATCTGGAAAAGGGGGTAAACAGTGAGGTGGCAAAGTTTGCAGACAATACAAAATTACTCAGGATAGTTAAATCCAAAACAGACTGTGAAGAGTTACAAAGGGATCTCACAAAACTGGATGATTGGGCAACAAAATGGCAGATTAAATTCAATGTTGATAAATGCACAGTAATGCACATTGGAAAACATAATCCCAACTATCTATACAAAATTAAGGGATCTAAATTAGCTATTACCACTCCAGAAAAGATCTTGGAGTCATTGTGCATAGTTCTTTGAAAACATCTGCTCACTGTGCAGCAGGAGTCAAAAAAGCGAACAGAATGTTATGACCTGTTAGGAAATGGATAGATAAGTCAGAAAATATCATAATGTCACTAGATATGTCCATGGTACATCCACACCTTGAATACTGTAGGCAGTTCTGGTTGCCCCATCTCAAAAAAGATATATTAGAATTGGAAAAGGTACAGAGAAGGGCAACAAAAATGATTAAGGACATGGAACAACTTCCATATGAAGAAAGATTAAAAAGACCAGGACTTTTCATCTTGAAAAAGAGATGAATAAGATGAATATGAAAAATATCATATACCCGTATGATAGAGGTCTATAAAATCATGAATGATGTGGAGAAAGTGAATAAAGAAGTGTTATTTACTCCTTCACATAACACAAGAATGAGGGGTCACCCAATGAAATTAACAGGCAGAGATTTAAAAGAAGCAAAAGGAAGTACTTCTTCACACAACACACAGTCAACCTGTGGAACTCATTGCCAGGAGATGTTGTGAAGGTCAGAATGATAATAGAGTTCAAAAAAGAATTACATAAGTTCATGGAGTACAGGACCATCAATGGCCATTAGCCAAGATCGTCAGGAACACAACCCCATGCTCTGGTTGTCCCTAGCCTGTGACTGCCAGAAACAGGAGTGGACAACAGGGTATGGATCACTTGATAATCTGGAGGATGGCGTGGATTGCACCCTCAGCAAGTTTGCAGATGACACTAAACTGGGAGGAGTGGTAGATACACTGGAGGGTAAGGATAGGATACAGAGGGACCTAGACAAATTAGAGGATTGGGCCAAAAGAAAACTGATGAGGTTCAACAAGGACAAGTGCAGAGTCCTGCACTTAGGATGAAAGAATCCCATGCATTGCTACAGGCTAGGGACTGAGCGGCTAGGCAGCAGTTCTGCAGAAAAGGGCCTAGGGATTACAGTGGACGAGAAGCTGGATATGAGTCAACAGTGTGCCCTTGTTGCCAAGAAGGCTAACTGCATTTTGGGCTGTATAAGTAGGAGCATTGCCAGCAGATCGAGGGACGTGATCATTCCCCTCCATTCGGCATTGGTGAGGCCTCATCTGGAGTACTGTGTTCAGTTTTGGGCCCCACACTACAAGAAGGATGTGGAAAAATTGGAAAGAGTCCAGCAGAGGGCAACAAAAATTATTAGGGGGCTGGAGCACATGACTTATGAGGAGAGGCTGAGGGAACTGGGATTATTTAGTCTGCAGAAGAGAAGAATGAGGGGGGATTTGATAGCTGCTTTCAATTCCTGAAAGGGGGTTCCAAAGAGGATGGATCTAGACTGTTCTCAGTGGTAGCAGATGACAGAACAAGGAGTCTCAAGTTGCAGTGGGGGAGGTTTCGGTTGGATATTAGGAAAAACTTTTTCACTAGGAGGGTGGTGAAGCACTGGACTGGGTTACCTAGGGAGGTGGTGGAATCTCCTTCCTTAGAGGTTTTTAAGGCTGGACTTGACAAAGCCCTGGCTGGGATGATTTAGTTGGCGTTGATCCTACTTTGAGCAGGGGGTTGGCTAGATGACCTCCTGAGGTCCCTTCCAACCCTGATATTCTATGATTCTATGATGACTGCCTGTTCTGTTCATTCCCTCTGAAGCACCTGGCATTGTCCACTGTCAGAATACTGGATAATAGGCTAGATGGACCACTGGTCTGATATTCTTATATAAGAGAATTAAAACAAATAGAAGGGAATATGTCTCTGAATTTCGAGCCGGTCTAAACCCTCCTCTGCCTGTATTCTCTGTTATGTTCAAAGAACACTTAGAAATCATGTTGGTTAAGCAGCCCTACACGGAGAGGCTACTGAGCACTGTTCAGGTGAAGGACGTGAACCTGGGAAGAGCCCTGGACAAGGCATTAGACTAGGATAGGGAGTTAGGCTCCCAATGTCAAAGCACTGATCTTCCTTGAGTGCTGGCCACCCAGCTGCTCAGGACACTCCCACTGAATTGCAGCCTTAGGGCTGCTCAATATTAGAAGTTCAGTTGATCCAGCTACATCATTCAGGTTTATAAAAAATTCACACCTGTGAGAGATGTAGTGAAGCTAACATAAGCCCCTGTGTAGACAGCACTAGGTTGATGGAAGCATTCTTCTGTCGACCTAGCTACTGCCTCTCAGGGAGGTGGATTTAGGACAGCAATGGAAGAACCCTTTCTGTCACTGTGGTAAGTGTCTACACTGAAGCACCACAGCTGTACAATGGCAATGTTGCAGCTGTGCAGTTGAAGCATTTCTAGTGGAGACAAGTGCTCAGTCAGTCGAAGAATTCTCTACAATCTCACAGAGCCGTTTGCTAACTTGCAACATGTGAGCAGAAGGACTCAGTCCATGATACAGATGACAGCGGGGTTCACTAAAACCCAGGGAACATCAGCAAAACAGAGGGGGCCAGGTTTCTCTTGCTTGGGGATGTTGCATTGATTGAAACCATGTTTCTTCAATAAGCTGCACTGTAGTACCTATGGTAAATGGAACCATGACACCTTGACTGATCATTCTCCACAGCAGTGTAGAGGAGAAAACCACAAAGGGAAGTCACTAAGTCCTATTAATACAAGTATGAGCCACAGAACTAGTTATTCAACTATGCAAGAACTCGGGCTGCAGCCAGGCTTTGCAGAGCCCTTTGGTGACATGTTTCCTCTTACCACACTCCAGTGGTGACATCAGCACTGCATTTTCACTCTTCTACCATTTTTCTTCTTATCCCCGTGGCCTCAGGATGGCTTCCCCTCATCTATTCCAATTTTCCTTCCATCCCCTTTGTGTCACTCATTTTTGCCCCTTCTGTTTTTACCATAGCGCCCTGCCCCACCTCACCCCCATCCCACACACCCCAAGAGGCAGCTGCAGTCTAAGGTCCTCTCATGCAGTTCAAGAAGTTCCAATGGAGATGTCACAGTCCATGCACATTATTGGGTCCGATCACACCTGCCCTTTTAGGGGGGAAGTCCACAGAACCAGTGTCAAAACGGCAACTGAAATTTTTTAAAAATAGGAGTCTACAGTCAGGTGCCTGAATATGCTTTTTAAGGTATTGATCACCGCCTCTCACATGAGTTGCCTCCTTTCATAGATCTACAAGGAGTGGGAATAAACAGGACACAAATGCTCCAGTAATAATACTACTTACTCTTATATAGCACTTTTCATCAGTAAATCTCAAAGTGCTTTACACGGAGTCAGTGTTATTATCTCTCTGTTACAAATAGGGAAACGGAGGCACAGTGAAGTGACTTGCCCAAAGTCACCCAACAGTACAGTCAAGAATGTAACTTAGGATTCCTGAGTCCCAGTCCAGTGCCCTATCCACTAGACAACACTGCCTCTCCCAGTACCGCTGCTCAACATTTTTTTTTTGCTAAAACATGGGAGTTTAAGAATTTTTGGACCCATAAAGCCAGCACGAACCCATGATTGGAAGTGAATCTGTGTCTAGTCACCATGCCACCAGGTATATTTCCTAAATGGGAAGATATGATGAAGTTTCTAAAATTTGGCCTGTCCCAAGTAGAGCTGGGTGAAATGTTTTCAGCAAATACTTTATTCACTGAAAAATACAGTTTTGGATGTCCCAAAACTGTTCACAAATTTGTGTCGTGTTCATAGAATAGTTTTGACTGAACCAAAAGAATTCAATTGTTTTGGTAATGTCAAAACAAAATGTTCTGTTTTGATCTGACTTGAACATTTTATTTTCAATTTCAGATATTTTGAGAAAAGCAAGGAGGACTACATTTGCAAAAAGCCACAGGTGAAGACCTCCTTTATACTAGTGCTCTGTTATTCTGCTGAGGTGTGAAAGAAAAAGGTTCAATGCTCCCCCTCTGCCTGATGGGAAAACCAGAATTTACCATAGTATAGGATTGCCCTAGCCACTGGGGTATTTTCATACCTGGTTTTCTGAGTCTTTCCAGCTGAAACTCTTCCACTGTGTATAAAATAATTAAAAATTCAATGGAGCAGTGACTTGATCTTGAGTCCCCCCTCTCCAGTGGGCACCCTAACTAGTAGGGCATGGTGGAGTCATTCTTGCAGTGTCATTTATACTAGCTATTAACTGGCATTCTTCATGACAATGAAAAGTATTTGGGCAAGCAGCTAAAAGCAAAAATGACTCTATAGCAGGGGTCAGCAACCTTTCAGAAGTGGTGTGCCGAGTCTTCATTTATTCTCTAATTTAAGGTTCCGCGTGCCAGTAATATATTTTAACGTTTTTAGAAGGTCTCTTTCTATAAGTCTATAATCTATAACTAAACTATTGTTGTTTGCAAAGTAAATAAGGTTTTTAAAATGTTTATGAAGCTTCATTTAAAATTCAATTAAAATGCAGAGCCCCCCCGGACTGGTTGCCAGGACCTGGGCAGTGTGAGTGCCACTGAAAATCAGCTCGCATACCGCCTTTGGCACGCGTGCTATAGGTTGCCTACCCCTGCTATATATCCTGATGGTTTGGACACTAGGCTGTAGGTGGCCAAAGTTAAAAGCTGTTTCTGTGAGAAAGGTTAATGGTGCATAGGTAGTGCACCTGCAATGATAAGGTGCTTCTGGAGGCATTGAGATCTACTTATTGCTATTAAATATTTATAGCACAGTAGAACCAAGAGGCACCAATCAGAGTTGGGCTCCACTGTGCTAAGAGATGTAAAGACAGTTACTGTTCCGTGGTTCGCTGTAGAAGTGCTATCTTAACTCTGAACTACTGGGTTTCTAACATGTTTTTAACTCTAATACTCTTGAAAGGCAACACAGACTAAAACACTGATGTGTGTGATGGACCCACAGGGTACAACGTGAACTGTGGGAAAACTGTGCCCCCTTATCTCTCCAGCCTGGGCTTTCTCTCACAATGTTATGCTGGTGACAAGCCGCAAACCCCTCCAGGTGCTTGCTCTCACACAGCCTTTACCATACAGAGACAAACCCAGTGAAGTTGCATGAACGCTCTCCAAGCCACTCATGAACTGTACACAGGGAGATGCCAGCATATTTCCCCCAGACTCAATCTTGTACCCCAGAAATATCCTGTCTTACACTGCTCAAGACCTCGTGAACAGTACAAGCTCACTAATTAGTTTGCCTCTTCACCAAAAGATAGTGGACATGTACCAGCTTTTGTAATCTGCCCAAATTCCCCAAGCACTTTAGACAAAACTCACTGGTTAAAATAAAACATTAAAATAAGATTATTAACAAAAGAAAGATAGATTTTAAATGATTATAAGTGTTAGGCATAGAGGTCAGAGATCATTATATAAGAAATAATAAATAAAATTGCAGTCTAAACCCTGAACTTTATCAGACTAAGCAAGATTTGCATCAGTTTTTCTCACCCTACTAGATGCTACAAGCATCTCACAATTCTTAATATATAGGCTGAATTTCCCTCTCAACCTAGGACCAGTCTCCTCAGGGCAAAGTCTTTGTCTTCCCAGTGTTCTTGTTGCCTTCAGAGTAGGTGAGGGAGGAAAGATGTGGTCTCATGATGCCACTGTCCCTTATTTTATATTCTCAGTTCATGTCCTAGGAAAGATACTGGCCCAGACATGTCCTGGTGGAACTTGCTGAGTCACAGAGTTGAGCAATCCCCCAGGGTGTGGTGTTTGCACAGCTGTCTCCTATTGAACTATAAATCTCTTATTTACAATTCCCCAGCTGGTCAGTGGTCGTTTATCACCTGCCTGGGTGTGGGTCACAACCCTTGTTGCCACGGGAGAGCCAGCAGTGGGCGTCTCCCAGACTCACAACATATTTCAATAACAACCATACAGCAAAATCTCATAACTTCATGCACAATAACGATATACATATTTTGACAAAATAATGAATTTCAGCAAGTCATGATTATTCATATGATACCTTACATGGCATACTTTATATGACATATCACAACTATACACAAATGATGACTATGAGGGTTACAAGGTGCTATTTTGAGGTACAGTGTGCACGTACCTTTACATCGGCTTAGCAACATTTTCAGTGTGGAAAATTCCTTAATTTTTTAAAGATCCTAATATACAACTGGGCAGTGCAGGGGGTTTGTGGAGCATTCTTTAGCGCATTTCATAAGAGTCACCAGAGGAAAGCCCCTTGCCCTTCCACCATCCATCAAGATCTATCCAGGTCTTGGAGACTGACCCACTGACCAAACTGGGGATGAGGGACAATAAAATGATCTCAGGAAAACTCCGCACAAGAACCTCACATTTTCCTCTCTCCTCTTCTGTGGATTTTAACATATGAGGGCAAGATCTGCACATTAACTTTTTCTGTAACTGGAGCTCATTTCTGAAGCCACATTAGCGGGGTTTTGTTTGTTTTTACATATGTAATTATTTTGATAACACACACAGAAATTGTGAGCTGTTTTTCCTGTTGAACCCAGATGGAGGCTGCCTGGCAAACCATGAAGCCGGTAGCACTCGGGCTTCGGGCAGCCCCCATGCCTCCAAACCCTGCACCCCCGGCCGGGCACTTCCCCTCCTGGGCTCCAGCTGCTGTGCTCCTCCCCTGACTCTTTGGCTCTGTTTAAGAGTCGAGCTGCCCGAGCGCTACCGGCTTCGGGCAGCCCCCTTGCCTCCGGACCCTGAGCTGCCAGCCGGGCACTTCCCCTCCCGGGCTCCGGCGGTGCAGAGTCCAGAGGCACGGGGGCTGCCTGAAGCCGGTAGCGCTCGGGCAGCTCGGCTTTAAACAGAGCCGAAGAGTCAGGGGAGGAGCACAGCAGCCGGAGCCCGGGAGCCCGGAGCCCGGAGCCCCGTCCTAACTCCCCCTCCTCCCTCCCAGCCACACGAAAAGGGCGCTACCGGCTTCATGGTTTGCCAGACAGCCTCCAGACCCTGCGCCCCTGGCTGGGCACTTCCCTTCCCGGGCTCCAGCTGCGCTGGGAAAGTGCTGGCCGGGGGTGCAGGGTCTGGGGGCTGCCCGGCAAACCGTGAAGCCGGTAGCGCTCGGGCAGCCCTTTTCGTGTGGCTGGGAGGGAGGAGGGGGAGTTAGGACGGGGACTTTGGGGAAGGGGTGGGGAATGAGCGGAGTTGGGGCGAGGAAGGGGCGGAGTTGGGGCAGGGCCGGGGGTGGGAAAGGGGCAGGGCCAGGGCCCGTGGAGTGTCCTCTTTTTTTATTTTTTAAATATGGTAACCCTACTTTGGAGTGTTTGTGTTTTTGAAAAACTAGCTGTGTTCTTGCCAAGTTCATGTTCTGGACACCGAACCTGGAGGTAGGCATGTTTTGTAACAGGGCCTAATTCTTGCCCAGAGCCTAACTTCTGCTAACTTTACTTTATAGCAGCAGGGCCTGACTTTACTTAAGGCCTTAGGCCTCATACCAGGCTCCTTATGTCTCAGGCTCTCTCTTTCTACTACAATAGATAATGAGCTGGCTAAAGGGGAGAATGCGATGGGTTGTTCTGAAAGGTGAACTATTGGACTGGAAGGAGGTTACTAGTGGAGTTCCTCAAGGATCAGTCTTGGGACCACTGTTATTAAAAAAAATTATGAATGGCCTTGGCACAAAAAGTAGGAGTCTGCGAGTGAAATTTGCTGATGATATAAGGATGGGAGGCATCATTAATACAGAGGAGGACTGGAATGTTATACAGGAAAATCTGGATGATCTTGAAAAGTGGACTAACAGAAATGGGATGAAATTCAATAGTACAAAATGCAAGGTCATGCACAAATAATAATAATTTCTGCTATAAGCTGGGGGCTCATCAGTTGGAAATGACTGAGGAGGAAAGATACTTGGGTGTGTTGGTTAATCACAGGATGATGATGAGCCACCAATGTCATGCAACTGCAAAAAAGGCAACTGGAGAAGGGGCCTTTAGATATGGGCTGGCTTGCGCTCACCCACCCCTCACCTCTAAAACTTAATAGGTGCCAAACTGGTAAATGTGATCCTGGTATGTATCAGGTGAGGCATTTTCAGCACAGATAGAAAGTATTAATAGCACTGTACAAGGCAATGGTAAGATCTCATTTGGAATACTGTGTACAATTCTAGTGACGCACGTTCAAGGAAGATTAATTCAAACTGGAAAAGGTGGAGAGAATACCTACTGGGATGATCAGGAGAATGGAGGGCCTATCTTATGACAAAGACGGGAACAGTGTGGCTTGTTTAGTACAGTAAAACCAAGACTGAGAGAGGATATGAATGCGCCCTATAAATACATCAGAGGTAAACACCAAGGACGGTGAAGAGCTATTAAAAGGTAAAGGATAATCTTGGAACAAGAATAAATGGGTATAAACTAGCCATGAACAAATTCAGGGTGGAAATTAGAAGAAAGTTTCTAGCCATCAAAGGAGTGAGGTTATAGAACAGCCTCCCAAAAGGAATTGTGGGGGCAAACAACTTAATTAAATTTAAGAGAGAGCTGCACAAATTTATGAGTATGATTGTATCATGGGGTTGCTTGGGCTGATGGGGGCAGGATTTAGGAGCCCTGAAGGTCCCTTCCAGTTTATGCCTTATGTTGCTTCAGGGCTTCAGCCAGGGCTTCAGGGCTTCACCCTGAAGGCATCAGGAAAGGATGCCCTCTACCCAAAGCATTCTGTTGTTTCATATTTTTTTGTCTTCATGTTAACATATGGCTGTGAGAGCTGGAGCTCTACTAAAACAGACAAAAAACTAGACTCCTTCAAAAAATAAGTGCCTACAAAGATTCTGGGCATTGGTTGGTATTGGTCTTTTACTAGACCAACTTCTGTTGGTATATCATTAGTAGGGCTGTTGATTAATTGCAGATAACTCATGCGATTAGCTCAAAAACATTAATCATGATTAAAAAATTTATCATGATTAATCACAGTTTTAATCACACTGTTAAACAATAGAATACCAATTGAAATTTATTAAATATTTTTGGATGTTTTTCTACATTTTCAAATATATTGATTTCAGTTACAACACAGAATACAAAGTGTATACGGCTCACTTTATATTATTTTTTATTACAAATATTTGCACTGTAAAAATGATAAAAGAAATAGTATTTTTCAGTTCACCTCATACAAGTACTGTAGTGCAATCTCTTTATCATGAAATTACAACTTACAAATGTACGTTTTTTTGTTACATAACTGCACTCGAAAACAAAATAATGTAAAACTTTAGAGCCTACAAGTCCACTTAGTCCTACTTCTTGTTCAGCCAATCGCTAAGAGAAAAAAGTTTGTTTACATTAATAGGCGATAATGCTGTCCACTTCTTATTTACAATGTCACCAGAAAGTGAGAACAGGCGTTTGCACGGCCCTATTGTAGCTGGTGTCGCAAGATATTTATATGCCAGATGCACTAAAGATTCATATTCCTCTTCATGCTTCAGCCATCATTCCAGAGGACATGCTTCCATGCTGATGACTCTCGTTAAAAAAAATGTGTTAATTAAATTTGTGACTGAACTCCTTGGGGGAGAATTGTATGTCTCCTTCTCTGTTTTACCTGCATTCTGCCATATATTTCATCTTATAGCAGTCTCAGATGATGACCCAGCACATGTTGTTCATTTTAAGAACACTTTCAGTGCAAATTTGACAAAATGCAAAGAAGATACCAATGTGAAATTTCTAAAGATACCTACAACACTCGACCCAAGCTTTAAGAATCTGAAGTGCCTTCCAAAATCTGAGAAGGATGAGGTGTGGAGCATGCTTTCAGAAGTCTTAAAAGAGCTACGCTTTGATGTGGAAACTACAGAATCCAAACCATCAAAAAAGAAAATCAACCTTCTGCTGGTGGCATCTGACTCAGAGGATGAAAATGAACATGCATCGGTCCGCACTACTTTGGATCGTTATCAAGCAGAACCCATCATCAGCATGGATGCTTGTCCTTTGGAATAGCAGTTGAAACATCAAGGGACATATGAATGTTTAGCACATCTGGCATATAAATATCTTGTGACGCCAGCTTCAACAGTGCCATGCAAACACCTGTTCTAACTTTCAGGTGATATTGTAAACAAGAAGCAGGCAGCATTATCTCCTGCAAATGTAAACAAACTTGTTTGTCTGAACAATTGGCTGAACAAGAAGTAGGACTGATTGGATTTGTAGGCTCTAACGTTTTACATTGTTTTCTTTTTGAATACAGGGGGTTTTTGTACATAATTCTACATTTGTAAGTTCAACTTTCATGGGAAGAGATTTCACCTAATTAAAGGACTGTAGTGCACTGAAAAATACTATTTCTTTTGTTTTTTACAGTACAAATATTTGTAATCAAAAATATGTGAGCACTGTACACTTTCTGGTCTGTGTTGTAGTTGAAATCAATATATTTGAAAATTTAGAAAACATCCACAAATATTTAAATAAATGGTATTCTATTATCGTTTAATAGCGTGATTAATCACAATTAATTTTTTTAATCGCTTGACAGCCGTATTTAAAAATCTGTTTATCTAAAACAGTGTGATTTTGGTTGAAGTGCTAAAGTTTTCAGATGCCTAAGTAGCCCCTGGAATCACGGTTAAAGTTGCCCCCTCCTACCAAAATCTGAAATTGTGCCCTGTATAACGGCATGCATACTAGGGGGTCTAGCAGTGCAAATTTGTGTTTAGACAAGTCCTTAGATACTGGAGCTGAAACATCCCCTGGTCATCCAGTTCTTGCAGTCCATTGGTCTCAGTAGCCCATGCTAGCTAACCCAAGGCAGCCCTTTGTTCTTCTCAAATGGCTTATGAGTCTGTGACAGCCTCTCAACTATTAGATCTGATCCTTTGAGCAGCTTTTAGATACAGAGACAATCCTTCTACGGGTTGTTGCCATGTGCAGTGCCCTCTGATGTTCTGATTTAGTGATAGTGCCTCTTTGTCCCTCGTCTTCTTTCTATGCCCTTTTACTTTCCCCTTCTTGCTCTTTTATGCCTTTTATCATATTCTGTTCTATGATCTGAATGTCCTGCTCGTGGAAACACAGATCATTCTTTATGCAAGTAAATTTGTTTGATCTCCATTTCCAAGTCCTAGAAATACCTGCCCCCCTCCCCCCACACGTGCACACACACACACACGAAAACCTCCTTAGAATTCAAGAGACAAGATTAAAGTTGACCGGCCCAAATTTTAATTTATTTTTTTAAATATCGTTTACTTCACAGCCTTTCTGCCCTTCCACCCTCTCAATTGATCTATTCCATCAAATTAGTGGGAAGCAGCACTCTGTTGGGTGACCTTATATGAATAAACCCAAAGCATTGTCTTTCTGAAGGACAGAATACGGAAGCCTTCTGTATTTCACGCTGCCTGGTGCGATGGCCACCACTGAAAAATGTGTAGCTCACATTATAAATCCCTAGTAATAAGAATGGAGCAAAGTCATGGTATCATGTGCCCCAACTCTAAACAGAGTTAAGGGTTTGCCAACAATACAAATTAGATCAACTTAATCTAGGTTGACCTACAGCCACTGCAGTAATTCAATCGGCTGTTGGTATCCATGGCAAGGCTGCAGTTGTATACCGAGGCCTTGGCTACACTTGCAGATGTACAGCGCTGTGAGTTAAACCTGACTTCGTGCAGCTGAGTAGGGAAAGCGCTGCAGTCTGTCCACACTGACAGCTGCCCAGCGCACTGTCGTGGCCACATTTGCGGCAATTGCAGCGCTATTGGGAGCAGTGCATTATGGGCAGCTATCCCACAGAGCACCTTTTCCCATTCTGGCGCCATGGGTTGTGGGAAGGGGGCGTGGGTGCGGGGCATTCTGGGTCCTGTCCCAACGCCCTGTGATGCATCGCTTCGCATCCCAGAAATCCCTTTGTTTCCATTCACCTTTGGCACCATCTTTCAACGGTTTCTGTGCAGCATGATCTGTCTGCAGGAAATGGAGCCCGAACTGCTGAGGCGTATGCTGACTTATCTCACCAGCACGTCACGTTTGGTTGTCGAACTATTCCTTAAGATCCAAAGTGACAGTGAGGAGTCCGACGATGCTATCGAGCCGCGTAACGCGTACCACACTAAATTGCTTGTGGCATTCACGGACATGCTCAGCACCGTGGAACGCCGCTTTTGGGCTCGGGAAACAAGCACCGAGTGGTGGGATCATGTCGTCATGGAAATCTGGGATGACAAGCAGTGGCTGCAGAACTTTCGGATGAGAAAAGCCACTTTCATGGGACTGTGTGAGGAGCTTGCCCCCACCCTGCGGCGCAAGGACACGAGATTGAGAGCTGCCCTGGCAGTGGAGAAGTGGGTGGCTATTGCAATCTGGAAGCTGCCAACTCCAGACAGCTACCGGTCGGTCGCAAACCAATTTGGAGTGGGACAGTCGACCCTTGGAATCGTGTTGATGCAAGTTTGCAAGGCCATTAATCGCATCCTACTCAGAAGAACCGTGACTCTGGGTAACGTGCAGGAAATAGTGGATGGCTTTGCACAAATGGGGTTTCCTAACTGTGGAGGGGCAATAGATGGGACGCACATTCCTATTCTGGCACTACCCCCCTAGGATCCGAGTACATTAATCGGAAGGGGTATTTCTCTCTGGTTCTCCAGGCGCTTGTGGATCACCGTGGGCGTTTCATTGACATTAACACAGGCTGGCCCGGAAAGGTGCATGACGCACGCATCTTTCGGAACACTTGGCTGTTCAGGAAGATGCAGGCCAGGACTTTTTTCCCAGAGCGGAAGATCACGGTAGGGGAAGTTGAAATGCCCATTGTGATCCTTGGAGATCCTGCTTACCCGTTAATGCCATGGTTCATGAAACCTTACATAGGAAGCCTTGACAGCAGCAAGGAATGGTTCAACTACAGGCTGAGCCGGTGCCGAATGACTGTGGAGTGTGCCTTTGGCTGTTTAAAGGGCCGCTGGCGATCTCTGTATGGGAAGCTGGACTTGGCCGAAAACAGCATCCCCGCGGTTATATCCGCGTACTGTGCCCTCCATAATATTTGTGAAGGGAAGGGTGAAAGCTTCACTCAGGCATGGACCTCCAAGGTTCAACACCTGGAGGCTGAATTTGCACAGCCAGAGAGCAGGGCTATTACAGGGGCCCAGCACAGGGCTGCAAGGATTAGGGATGCCTTGAGGGAACAATTTGAGGCTGAAAACCAGCAGTGATATCTGGTGTCCTGCATGGGAGTGAAGTGCAGTAGTTCTAATCTTTAGGAATCAGTGTCTGCTAAGCAGACAAGCAGACTTGCAGTGCCTGTTTATTTCCTAGACTAAGGAGTCTTTTACTTTATGCAATAATAAAGAATGTTTTCAAAGCCAAAGAATCCATTTATTGAAAAGAAAAAAAAATTATTTCTTGAAAAGAAACAAGGGGGTGGAGTGGGGAACGGTACAATCACAGATTCGCGTATGTCCTGTCTGGTGTGCTGTGCAGTGAGTGCTGCACTTCAGGACAGCTATACTGCATGGTGATGGGGGTTGAGTGCAGAGGGTAAGGGTCGTGGTTTTCAGGGCTGGATAGTGAAGATATTGGTGTTGGAGGCAGCAGGTGGCGTGAAGAACACGGAAGTTGGGGAAAATGGGTTGGAGGTGACAGTGGGGCACAACGGAAAGAGTTTTGGGACAAGGGCTGTAGGGGGGGTGGCGTTTGCGGTACTGCTCCTCTTTCTGCATGGCTACCAGCTCCTGGATAGCATCTGTTTGGCGCTCCAGGATGCTTATGAGCCGATCCGTGCTTTGCTGCCGGTGCTCCATGCTTTGCCGCCGGTGCACTGCATTTTCCTGGCGGATCCTGCTTTCTCTCTCCCTCCAGTTCTGTGCTCTCTCATTCTCTTTTAATAGATTGCCGCATCACTTCTTGCAGCATGTCTTCTTTGCATTTTTGCGGTCTCTTCCTGAGTCTTTGCAGTCTCTGAGCAGGCGATAAGAGGGACGGCTGAGGTCTCAAGGTTGATGCTGCTGTATAGGCAAAATGCAACATTTAACAGAGGCAGCATTGTTTATACCAGACAGAGTAATGATCCCCCCCGCACTTAAGGAGTAGAAAACACACAGGGTCTACACAATAGCATAATTTTCCCGTCCGAACTAGAGCACACATATCCCACGGGAGCCTCAAAATGGTGAGTAAGGGGGACTGATTGTTTCAGGGCTGCACTGTCCTCTGGGTTTCTGTGCCTTGGGGAGAGCCAACAGCTTCAGGGGGCACCTACACTGAACACTGTCCCAACATTTTCCACAGGAGTTTGTCCTGGACGATATCTCACTGCTGAGGGTGACCTGGGAAGCAAGGGAGGGTCTTCTACTGCAATGCAGCTTCCGCCCTGGTCCATATGCAGCTTGCCTGTGTGCAGCAATGGTCCCCCTGCAGCACAGTGGCACGAACACATTAGCCTGGCTGGGACAAGGACCACTGTGGCTCTCCCGATAAACCTGCGCAAGCGCATTGCACACGTTCTGGATGAGACATTCGAGGAGATTACCGAGGCCGATTACTGCGATGTGATAAACCACATCAATGCACTATACCGCATCTAGGCATGCATGCCTAACCCTCCTCTCCCAAAGAGCCCACACCCAAAAAATTCTTTCCCTACCAAAAAAACCGGCTTACCGGGAATCTGCTCTTCTGTTTGTCCTCCACCAAGTACCAACCGCTGCGACTGGCTACTTTCCTCCTGGCTCGAGAAGAGCTCCTGGCTGCATGGCTCCAGGGATTCCGGGGTGTCTCCATCCGGCCCACCACCATCACTCTCGTTTTCCTCCTCCTCCTCTTCTTCCTCTCCCCCCACCCCCACCAGCTCTGAAGTGTCCATGGTGGTGCTTGGAGTGGAGGTGGGGTTAACCCCAAGTATCGCATCCAGCTCTTTGTAGAATCGGCAGGTCATGGGGGGAGCACCCGAGCAGCCGTTTGCATCACAGGCTTTGCGGTAGGCACTCCACAGCTCCTTCACTTTAATCCTGCACTGCAGGGCGTCCCGGTCATGGCCCCTTTCCATCATGTCCTTTGATACCTTCCCGAAGGTATTGTAATTCCTACGGCTGGAGCGCAGCTGGGACTGGACAGCTTCCTCCCCCCAAACACTGATGAGGTCCAGCAACTCGCCATTGCTCCATGCTGGGGCTCGCTTGGCGCCTGGAGGCATGGTCACCTGGAAAGATTCGCTGATAGCATTCCACGCCACGCCAGGCTGAGCAAACAGGAAGGGGATTTTTTAAATTCCCGGGGAATGTAAAGGGTGGGTCGCATGGTTGGTTACCTGAGGCCAGGGCAGTAGAGTTTGAACTGATGACCAGAGTGGCTAGAACAGGCATTGTGGGATACTGCCGAATAATTCTGGAGGCCATTCACAGCGCATTGGGCAGCCACACTGGCGCTTCGGCGCTGCAGCGGCAGCGCAATACTCGCTATTCCTCTCGGGGAGGTGGAGTACATGCAGCGCTGCAACCACGGAGATACAGCGCTGCAAATACCTTGCCAGTGTGCACGGGGAGTGAGTTACAGCGCTATAACTCGCAAGTGTAGCCAAGGCCTAACGTAGTTAGGTCGACATAAGCTGCCTTACATCGACCTAACTCTGTAGTGTAGACCAAGCCTAAGGCCTTGTCTACATGACACAGTTTAATTGACAAAAGTCAGCTTTCATTGACAAAAGAGTGGAGGTGCACACACTGAAATGCTCCTCCTGCCGATGTAATTCCCCTGCTACCCAGGCATAATAAAACCACCTTGATGAGTGGCATAGAATTTTTTGCGACTTATTTAGAGTGACACAGCATCAGTGTAGACACTGCACTTGCTTATGTTGCCCTAATTGGCCTACAGGTGTCCCACAATGCCCATCATGACCGCTCTGATCTCAGTTTGAACTCTGCTGCCCTGAAGGTACACAGGTATGTGCCCCTCCTCCTTTTAAAGGCCAGGGAATTTTTGAAATTTCTCTTCCTGTTTGCTTGGCATGGACAGTTCACGCAGCATCTTCCCAGCTGCGTAGAATACACAGGAGCTGTTGGATCGGCTGGCTCTGTGGGGAGAGGAGGGTGTGCAGTCGCAGCTTCAATTCAGCCACAGGAACTTTGATATCTATGGGCTAATTGCCAGTGGCATGCAGGAGAGGGGTCACAAAAGGGACACACAGCAGTGCCATGCTAAGATCAAGGAGCTGAGGCAGGCATACCAGAAAGCAAGGAAGGCGAACCGTTGCTCTGGTGCAGCGCTGAAGACATGCCATTTCTACAAGGAATTGCATGCCCTCTTGGCTGCAACTCCACCTCCATCGCCTGGAGCCCTGTGGATACTTCAGGGGAACAGAAGGAAGCAGACATCAGAGTCAAACCCAAGGACAAAGTGGTAGACAAGGAAGTGGAGTTGGAGGAGGATGTAGAACACATGAAAATGTCCTGCGGTGATGTGGCGAGTTGGGACCTTTTTTTGACTCTGGAAGGATCTAGTCAGTCCCAACACTCTGGCTCCAGTGCACATGAAGCAGGGGATGCGAGGGTAGGTAAGCATACATTTTACTTTAATACTTCATGGTGAGAGGAAATTGAGCTCTCATGTACTTTGTTGTACGGTAGAGGAAGGATAAGGGAAAGAAATTAACAACAGAGCTTATGCAGCTATGCAGTGGGAGCCTGGAGGGAAACTTTGTTAATGTACACCAGGATATCCTGGGAATTAGGGTGACCAGATGTCCCGATTTTATAGAGACAGTCCTGATTTTTGGGTCTTTTTCTTATATAGGCTCCTATTACCCCCACCCCCGTCCTGATTTTTCACGCTTGCTGTCTGGTCACCCTACTGGGAATCCTCCAAAGAGATCTCTAGGAAATTTTCCTGCAGATATTCTGCAATCCTCTGCCAAAGGTTCCTTGGCAAAACTAAACTTGTTTCTTGCCCCATTGGAGGAAATTTTGCTGCACCCAACCGGCAATTATTTCTGCAGCAACCAAAGCAACACACAGGCGAGGAGTACACGGAGACAGTCTGAAGCCTCACGCATGCAAGAGATGCATCCTGGTTACCCTCAGGAGTGAATATCGGGGTTTGATTACTCCGCATATGGATAAGGGTACCAATATTCAGAATATTTCCACTAGGACGTTGTAGGAACCCCCTTCTCAGACCACCCAGGTCCTTTGTTCCTTCTTGCCCATTCCCCCCTTTTCACCCCCCACTGAACTCACCCTATTTCAGACTCATGCCAAGCTGTATGCTAGCCAAGGGACTGTGAGATAGATGTGTGTGTAAATTTTATGATTCACGGCTGTGAGTGCAACACTGTATCAGTTCATTGTTTCTTTGGCTTCTGAAGATGTGCCCTTGAGGACCCCACTTAGAATATCAGGGTTGGAAGGGACCTCAGGAGGTCATCTAGTCCAACCGCCTGCTCAAAGCAGGACGAATCCCCAACTAAGTCATCCCAGTCAGGGCTTTGTCAAGCCTGACCTTAGAAACCTCCAAGGAAGGAGATTCCACCACCTCCCTAGGTAACCCAGTCCACAGCTTCACCACCCTCCTAGTGAAAAAGTTTTTCCTAATATCCAAACCAAACCTCCCCCACTGCAACTTGAGATCATTACTCCTTGTTCTATCATCTGGTACCACTGAGAACAGTCTAGATCCATCCTCTTTGGAGCCCCCTTTCATGTAGTTGAAAGCAGCTATCAAATCCCCCCTCATTCTTCTTTTCTGCAGACTAAATAATCCAGTTCCCTCAGCCTCTCCTCATATGTCATGTGCTCCAGCCCCCTAATCATTTTTGTTGCCCTCCACTGGACTCTTTCCAATTTTTCCACATCCTTTTTGAAGTGTGGGGCCCAAAACTGGACACAGCACCACAGCAGCAGAGTACCTCCATCAGATAAGACAGCAAACCAGGAAGATTAAGGAGGATATGTTTTGTGAAGTGCTGCAATCAACAGCTACAGCAAATAGTGAAACAAGAGCATGGAGGGAGACAATTAATGAAAATATCAGGCTGGATAGCCTGGAAAGGAGAGAGGGGCAGGAGTGGATGATTAAGCTACTGGAGGACCAGACAGAGATGCCCAAGTCCCTCATTATGCTTCAATCAGAGCACATCCATGCATGAGTCCTCCTGCAGTCAGAACTCCATTCCATGCTTTCCCCAAACTCCCTCACCACATTTGGTGCATGTTCCTGATCCCCCTCAGTACCCTTGCACTCAACCCCCAGCGGCTGGTTTCACAGTGAAAGCTGGAATTACACTCAGCTGTGAGAGCCATAACCGAGAGACTATTCCTCGTTTCCATGTCCCCTATTTGACAAATAGTTTGGGTTTTGTCCTGTTATTAAACTTTATTTTTGATACAAATTTACTCTTTATTTGTATTGTATGCACATTAGTTGGTGCTAACATTCAAACACGATGACTATTGGAAGGAATATTTGCACAGTACAAGTAACGCTCAGGAATCAAGCATTACAGGGTTCATACAGAGCAGCAAGTAAACATTCCCTGGCTGAATACCTCACATAAAGACACATTGCTAGAAATCATGGTCAAAATACTCCTTCAAAGCCTCCCTGATTTGAATGGCATCCTGTTGTGCCCCTCTAATTGACCTGGTATCTGGCTGCTCAAAATCAGCAGCCAGCTGATCAACCTCGCACTCCACCCTGGGGGAAACTTCCCCCCTTCACTTCACAACTATTATGCATTGTACAGCAGGCTGCAATGACTGTCAGAATATTTCCCTCGTTGAGGTCTAACCTGCCAAAAAGGCAGTGCCGGCAACCTTTTAATCTGCCAAAAGATACGTTCAGTGGTCATTTGGCACCTGCCGAGCCTGTAGTTGAAGTGCTTCCTTGCTGCTGTCTAGGTTCCTGGTGTAAGGCTTCATGAGCCATGAGAGCAAAGAGTACACAGGGTCTCCCAGGCTCACTATGGGCATTTCCACATCCCCCATCAGAATCTTCTGGTCTGGAAAGAAAGTCCCAGCATGCAGTTTTCTATACAGTCCAGTGTTCCTAAAGATGCGTGCATCTGCACCTTCCCTGACCACCCTACATTGATGTCAGTGAAATGGCCCTGGTGATCCACTAGCTCCTGCAAGACCATGGACAAGTAGCCCTTTCAGTTAATGTACTCTGTCTCAAGATGGTCTGGGGCCAAAATTGGGATGTGTTCCATCTATTGCTGCAGTTAGGGAATCCCATTGCCTTGAAGCCATCAAATATTTCCTGCACATTACCAAGAGTTATAGTCCTTTGTAGCAGAAGGTGATTAATGGCCCTGCAGACTTGTATCACCGCAACCCCCACAGTGGACTATCCAACACCAAACTGATTCGCAATTGACTGGTAGCAGTCTAGAGTTGCCAGCTTCCACATAGTGATCGCCACTAGCTTTTCAACAGTGTGGGCAGCTCTCATTCTGGTGTCCTTATGCCGCAGTGCCGGGACCAGCTCTGCACACCATTCCAGGAGGGTGGATTTGCACATCCGAAAGTTCTACAGCCACTGCTTGTCATCCCATACATGCATCACAATGAGATTCCACCACTCAGTGCTTGTTTCCTGAGCCCAGTACCAATGGTCCACCATGTTCAGCTGCTCCATGAAGGCCAGCAGCAATATGGAATTATTTCTTTCCATGACACACAGGAGGGCAGGCACCACTGATTCACTTGCTGTTTCACAGCTCATGAAATACTGCTGAACCAGCCGCGTTGTGGTCATAACGCTCAGCAGTTCAGGATCCATGCTTTCAGACAGAGATGGTGGGCACATAGTTTACAAGGGCTGTTAAAAATGGCCTGCAACGAAGTCAGAAGCCCATGGAATGATGGGATGGTGAGCAAACTCCCATGATGCATCGCAATCCCTTCCCAGATCTCCCAGGATCAGAGGGTGGCAAGTTGCAGTGGGATAGCTTCCCACAATACAACTCTCTAACTGTCAATGCAAGAGCACCAACTGTGGACGTGATCTGCCAACGCAAGGAGCATTGTGTGGATGTGCACAACCGATGTAATTAAAGCAGCTTATGATCATCGATGTAACTTAAGTCAACTAAACACGGTAGTGTAAAAATAGCCTTAGTCTTAATGGTGACCTAGAAGCCTTGTCATTATCTCTTTATGAGTGCAGACATTAATGTTTTGTTTTGAAAAAAAAATTGTAAAATGGCCTTTTTCCAAAGAAAAAATATTTTGCCAAAAACTATTCACTTATTCAATTGTTTTAATTTTTCACAGACATTTTCATGACTTCTTTATCCATTGTTTTTAATCAAAAAAATAATCAAAACCATCATCAAAATGGTTCAGATGCTTTTGTTTACTGAAAACAAGTGTCAAGAATCATTTCCATAATGTTTTTGACCAAAAAGATATTTAAAAATGCAATAAAATGTTTGAAAAACTGAGAAGAGATCTATTAGAAACCCTGCACAATGGAAAAGTCTTCAAAAATTTCATTTTTTTCTTAGTTTTTATTTTTCCTTTTTCGACCAGCTTTATGCATTAAAATAAATTAAAGCCTCTTTGGGTTAAATGTATTATTAGAATTTCTAGTCTACTTACTCTTCATCCTGAAGATGCTCTTCCTCCTCTTGTATCTGGAGGTGATTTTTTACAGGAGCCAGGTTCTCGGTTTTGGCATTGTAATTCCGAAAGCAGACATTCAGCTTCTCATCAAATTCATTCACCAAATCTTCCATGGACTTGAAGCTGATAATTTCAGAGGAGAAGTTCTCAAGCTCAGAAAGGGAGGGATCTTCCAGATGCTGAGGGGATGAGCCATAAAAACAATGGGGTTTTTCTTCTCTGTCATCAAAGTAGCAGGGTCTCAGATCCTCAAACTCCTCATCCAGACTCACCAGTGGGGCTTCCATCTTGGACTGGCTAAAGTGAAATCTTCAAGTCAGATTATCTAGAACAAAAAGTATATTAATGAGTCAGTAATGAGGCTTAGTATTATGCACACACTTTCTGTTTCTGCAGGCTTCAGTTCATTACTGTGGGAAGAGTAGCCCTGTCTATATTGACCATCATATCAGAACTTTCATTACAACCTGCAAAGAGTTGCTCATAGCCTTCTGAAAACTGCATTTTTGGCCTGACATTTTCCGTGTTTGATGTCAGCCAGAGATTAATTATTTTTGGAAAAAGTCTGAGCAAAATCAGTTTAGACAGGGTTTTTTTACTATGGAAAGATTTAAAAAAATAATACTTTAAGTAAACCTTTAACACACGTTACTCACACAACTAAAAAACAATTTAATTTCACAAACTGAAATTTTTCAGGCAGGCTACTCTTCATGCGAAACAGGCCTTTGCATTGTTTGCTAAAAACTAAAATACAGTTGAGATATAAACATTTCAAAAAAATTGTCATGAGTGCACATTAGAAATTTTTGCTAATTTTGGCAGACTCAATATTGTAGCCCTAGTTAACATCAAAGGGTGGGATGTTCAACAGGACTTGTGCTCCTAAGTCACTTGGGTGCTTTTGAAAATCCCAACCATAGTTAATACTGACATTTCTACAAAATCTGCATTGAGAGAACATTTTAATCAGAAAATTGTAAATGATAATTATGAATGATTTCAGAATACCTTATCAGATGCCCCAAAAGCCACAATCCCAAAAATGAGGAAGAAGGATATGTGGGTTAAAAACTGACCTGGTTTAGAGGAGAAGGGAAAGCAGCTATAAAGAATTGGAAAATAATATATAACAAATGGAAGAAAGGGGAAGTTGACAGTAATGAATATAAATCAGAAATTAGGAACTGTAGAAAACTGATAAGGGAAGAAAAGGGACACACACAAAAAATCTATGGCCAGCAGAGCTAAGGACAATGAGAAGGAGCTTTTAAAAAAAATATTAGGAACAAAAGGAATCCTGGCAATGGTATTGGTTCACTACTAGGTGGAAATGGTAGAATTATCAATAAGAATACAGAAAAGGCAGAGGTGTTCAATAAATATTTCTGTACTGTATGTGGGGGAAAACATAGTCTCATCATTTGGTGATGATAATACTCTTGCCTCTCGACTCATATCTCTGGACGATGTTAAAGAGAAGATACTAAATTTAGTCATTTTTAAATAATCAGGTCCAGATAACCTGCATCCAAGATTTTTTAAAGAGTTGTCTGAGGAGCTTGCTGGACCATTAATTTTGATTTTCAATAAGTCTTGGAGCACTGGGGAAGTTCCAAAAGACTGGAAGAAAGCTAATGTTATGCCAATTTTTTAAAATGGTAAATGAGATGACCTGGGTAATATAGGTCTGTCAACCTGACATCGGTCCCAGGAATGATAATGGAGCCGCTGATATGGGATTCAATTAATAAAGAATTAAAGGAGGAGAATATAATTAACGCGACTCAACCTGTATTCATGGGAAATTGATCCTGTCACACTAACCTGATATCTTTTTTATGAGGTTACAAATTTGGTTGATAAATGCTGTAATGTACTTCTGTAAGGCATTTGACATAGTACTGCACATTTTGATTAAAAAACTATTAACATAGCACACAGCCTGGGACTGCTGTGCCCCCTTAATTTACTAATTTTGATTGTCTCTCACAATGCCTTACTGGTGATAAGCAGCAAACCCCTCCAAGTGCTGTTACCTCTCAGGACAACCACGTGTGGTGCCCCACACCCAGCCAGATGGCATGACAGCTCCCAGAGCCACTCACAAATGACACAGAGAAAGGCACCAGTCAAATCCCCCAAGCTCCCATGTTATACCACCAGAATGTACCCTCTAGCACTGCTCAAGCCCCTTTCGTGAGCAATGCAAGTTTATTAATTGGTTCACCACTTCATCAATGGAAAGTGGACATACACTAGCCTTTGTAGCCTGAGTAGATTTACCAAGCACTTCAGTCAAACTCACTGGTAACGATAAACACTAGAATACGTTTATTGATTACAAAAAATGGATTTTAAGTGATTATAAGTGATAATAAGTGATAGGCCAAAAGTCAGAGTAGTTACCAAAAGAAAATAAAAGATAAGCACGCAGTCTAAATTCTCAACCTTATTATACTAGGCAATATCTGGACTAAGCAGTTTTTCCTCACCCCAGTCAAAACTGCAGGTTGGTTACAGTCTTTCATATGCATGCTCTGCCTGTTAGCTTGGGGACCAGTCTCCTCAGCTCCAGCATTCTTGTTGCTTTCACTGAAAGTGGGGGAAGAGCCAGGACAAACCATGAGGCCTCTATCATTTATTGAATATCCTCATTCCATGTACTTGCAGAGCACAAGTCCAGGCATGCCCAGTGGGCATTACTGAGTCATCAGGCAAGGTTGAGCAATTCCCCTGTTGTGGCCTTGTGCAAGTGAGTCACTGAATTGTAACTTCCTTGCTAGACAATGGCTGTTGATGGTTGTTTGACACCCACCCAGGCACTGGTTACCTCCCTTGTTGTTGTCTTTGGGGATCTAGTATCTGGGAAGATTCCACAACTCACAGCATATTTTAGTGACAACCATACAACATAAGCAGGGGAGGGATAGCTCAGTGGTTTGAGCATTGGCCTGCTAAACCCAGGGTTGTGAGTTCAATCCTTGAGAGGGGCCATTTAAGAATCTGGGGCAAAATAATGTCAGGGACAGTACTTTGTCCTGCTGTGAAGGCAGTGAACTGGACTCCATGACCTATCAAGGTCCCTGCCAGTTCTACATTTCTATGACAGTTGCATAGCTTCATATACACTAATGAATCTTACAGCTGTCAAGCAATTAAAAAAAATTAATTGTGATTAATTGCACTGTTAAACAATAGAATAGAATTTATTTCAATATTTTTGGATGTTTTCTACATTTTCAAATATATTGATTTCAACTACAACACAGAATACAAAGCATACAGTGCTCATTTTATATTTATTTCCGATTACAAATATTTGCACTGTAAAAAAAAATAGTATTTTTCAATTCACTTAATACAAGTACTGTAGTGCAAACTTACAAACGTAGAATTATGTAGAAAAATAACTCCATTCAAAAATAAAACAATGTAAAACTTTAGCGCCTACAAGTCCACTCAGTCCTATTTCTTGTTCAGCCAATCGCTCAGACAAACAAGTTTGTTTACATTTGCAGGAGATAATGCTGCCCGCTTCTTGTTCACAATGTCACCTGAAAGTGAGAACAGGCATTCGCATGGCCCTGTTTTAGCCAGCGTCGGAAGATATTTACATGCCAAGATGCGCTAAAGATTCATATATCTCTTCATGCTTCAACCACCATTCCAGAGGACATGCATCCATGCTGATGACGGGTTCTGCTCAATAACAAACCAAAGCAGTGTGGACTGATGCATGTTTATTTTCATCCTCTGAGTCAGATGCCACCAGCAGCAGGCTGATTTTCTTTTTTGGTGGTTTGGGTTCTGTGGTTTCCGCATTGGAGTGTTGCTTTTTTAAGACTTCTGAAAGTATGCTTCACACCCTGTCCCTCTCAGATTTTGGAAGGTACTTCAGATTCTTAAACCTTGGGTCGAGTGCCATAGCTATCTTTAGAAATCTCACATTGGTACCTTCTTTGCATTTTGTCAAACCTGCAGCAAAAGTGTTCTTAAAAGGAACAATATGTGCTGGGTCATCATCCGAGATTACTATAACATGAAATATATGGAAGAATGCGGGTAAAACAGAGCATGAGACATACAATTCTCCCCCAAGGAGTTCAATCACCAATTTAATTAATGCATTATTTTTTTTAAATGAGCATCATCAACATGGAAGCATGTTCTCTGGAATGGTGGCCGAAGCATGAAGGGGCATATGAATGTTTAGCATATCTGGCACGCAAATACCTTGCAATGCCGGCTACAAAAGTCCCATGCAAATACCTGTTCTCACTTTCAGGTGCAATTGTAAATAAGAAGTAGGCAGCATTATCTTCCTTATTTGTCTTAGTGACTGGCTGAACAAGAAGTAGGCCTGAGTGGACTTGTAGGCTCTAAAGTTTTATATTGTTTTGTTTTTGAGTGCAGTTATGTAAAAAAACAAATCTACATTTGTAAGTTTCATTTTCACGATAAAGAGATTGTACTTCAGTACTTGTATGAGGTGAATTGATAAATACTTTTCTTTTGTTTATCATTTTTACAGTGCAAATATTTGTAATAAAAATATAAAGTGAGCAGTGTACACTTTGTATTCTGTGTTGTAACTGAAATCAATATATTTGAAAATGTAGAAAAACATGCAAAAATATTTAATACATTTCAATTGGTATTCTATTGTTTAACAGTGTGATTAAAACTGCGATTAATTTTTTTAAAATCATGATTAATGTTTGAGTTAATCGTGTGAGTTATCTGCAATTAATCAACAGCCCTACTAATGATAAACATTTAGATAGAACAATGGCTTTCAGCAGATCATAACCTTTCCCAGGATATCTCACATGGCATTCTTTATATGAAATACCACAATTATATACAAATGATGAATATGGGGGTTACAGGGCACTCCCCCAAAGTATAGTGTGTCACAAACTGACAGCTCTCAAAATGTTACTGTAAATGAGGAATCATCATCAAGTGGTGTTTCCAGTGGAGTCCTTCAGTGATTGGTTTGTAGCCTATACTATTTAACATTTTGATCAATGACCTGGAAGAAAACATTTTTGTACACTGAATAAGGCAGGGTAACCTTTAATTAGCTATGCATATGCAATGCAGCCTTCTTTCACTTAGAGCTAGAGCTGGGAGAATTTTTTTTTAAATGTGGTTCAGCTCAGCTGTATTCTCTCCCTTTAGTGTTTGTAAATTCAAAAAGCTTTGAAAGTGGCCTTCAAAGTTTGCTCAGATATGCACTTATGGGATCACGCACATGTATTTGCAGCATCAGTGTGGAGAGCAGAGAGGCCCCTTATGACCCTTTGCAACAGGCTGTTCTGATCTTCACTGGCAAGGGTGCTTGGTTGAGAGGAGTTTGGATGCTGGAGCTACGGTAGTATTGCTTCCTGTCTGTGTCTGGAAGCTAATGTGACCACTTCCTTCTGCATCAGTATACGGAATGTCCATCTTGTTCATTGTGCATGTGCTCATGGACCTCACCAGTAATTGCAGCTTACAAATGGCAATAGGCCATTTCTTCATATACCTTTGAAAGAAGAAGTGGGCTGTAGTCCACGAAAGCTTATGCTCTAATAAATTTGTTAGTCTCTAAGGTGCCACAAGTACTCCTGTTCTTCTTTTTGCGGATACAGACTAACACGGCTGTTACTCTGAAACCTTTGAAAGAAGAGGAGCAGATTTTTGTAGATGGGAGCATACACGTCTGGAAGCAGGGGGGCCAGGAAAGGCATGGGTTATATATTTAATATTTATATGCATATAAAACATTAAGGCTAGAACTTTCAAATGAGACGGGAGAGCTACTTGGGCAAGAGCTCTCTTAGGTGGTTCACCTGCCCTATGCTGCTCCGCCTAGACTCTCCTGACACCCCCTAGAAGCAGGTGAGGGGAATGTTCCTCTACACACACCCAGGGACTATATCACCCTAGAGATGGGAGAAGCAAGAAGGGGTGCTTGGCATGTTGGTGGGGATGTCGTGGGCAGCTAATGAGAAGGGTGCCTGCACTCAAGGGGATGCTGCATTGGGGGTAGGTGCCAGGCAAGGTGTGCGTGTGCCTGGGTGAGATGGGTGTCTGGTTTGGGGATGGGTTCCAGGGACAACATTAATTGGTTTATTTGATGTTTCGGGGGCTAGATTAAGGCATATATAGGCTCATGATTAGGGCCCCAGGTCCTGGAGTCATGTGATTTCTTCAGATTCTAAACATTCATTTTTAAAAAAGGGCATTTCCAGCCTATGTAGTTGTATAGAAAAACATTAAAATGTGGCACAATTATAACTGAACAAGTCAGAGCTGCCTGCCTGAGTATGGAGACAGTCTGAAACACTAGCTCTGCGAGGGGAACTGCCCCCATGCACCACCATGGGAGGTGTAAGTATGCACAGACTCACCCGGCACTGCCTCCTGCTGGTTGTCCTCGGGAATTAGCATCCAGCCTCCAGAGCACCCTCTTCAGGCCAGTGTCTTGCCACCACTGCTGGCCCCCATGTCCCTCCCAGGACCCCAGTGCCACTTTAACTGGGTGTCACCCCCTAGCAGTATCCCCACAATTCTGGGTCTCCCCCTCCCAGGGGAACCCCCACTTCACCTCAATCTTGGCTACTGCCCAGTCTCCATCTAGCCCCCATTCCCTGGGGCAGATTGCAGTATCAGCCACTCATCACAGGCAAAGGGGTTCGGACCTGCTGCCTCTGCCTACCCCCGGGCTGCCCCGTTGCAACCCTGCACCTATTCGGCCTATAGTCAGGCCTGCAGCCTGGGGCTTTCCAGGCCAGAGCTCCCAGCTCCCCTAGCCCTTCCCCAGCCCTGCTCCCAATCTAGATGGCTTGCTTAAGTCCCTAGAGCCGGGCCCTTCTCCCTCTACAAGCAGAGTGAGGCTTACTGGGCTTCTGGCTCACAGCCTCTCATAGGGGCCAGGTGGGCCTGATTGGGGCATGGCCCCAGCTGAGCCTACTTTCCCCCAATCAGCCCAAGCTTCTTGCCCCAGCCACAGCCCTCTCCTGGGATGTTTCAAGCCCCGCAGGGCAGGAGCAGGTAACCACCCTGCTGCAGAGGTTAACATCTAGATTCTCTGCTCTGGGTGGGGGGCTTGCCAAGTCCTCCCCAGCAAGAGGCTTAGTGTGTGGCAGGAGAGAGTGCAGTGGGCCTTGCCCCCCCCCCCCCCCCGCAGTTACACCCTGGCTGATGGGGTAAGTACGAGGGAGCCCCTGCTGTCACCCCTTCCTCTCTGGAAAAGGAGAGGAGACCCCTGTTGCCTCCCCTCTGTGCCAAAGGGGAGGAAATGACCCTGCCGCGACTACTGGGGCAGAAGGAACCCAATGCCACTGCACTGCCTCTGGGAGGAGAGGGGAACCAGTGCTTCCACCTTTCAAGTGAGGAAGGATGCAGAACAGAGCCATGTTGTGCCTATGGACCCAGATGACCTTAGCCTGGCCCTGCCTGGCATTAATTGGTGTCAGAGGTCAGACAAGTGGTGAAAGAGATCTCCAGGCCAGATGGGCTACAACATGTAGGTGGGAGTCATGGCTTGGGGCACCAGAGTACTATGACTTGGGAGTACTTGATCTAATCAGTACAGGATACATTTTTCAAGGCTTGTGGTCCTTGTCCTTCTGACAAAAAGGGTTGATTTGCTGTCCTGTTCCCTCACCTCCTTCACTTCAGCTTGGGTTCCTTGCCATGAATCTGACACCACTATTGATAGTGTTGTGGTTTTGAAAATGCAAGATACCATTTGTCCATGTAGCCTGCATGAGTCTATCACAGGGTTGCTGATGGCCATAGCCCAGTCTGGGCAATGGGGCACAAGACAAATCACAGCACACCTCCCACAGCACGCAAGGACTGTACTCACGGGCAACCATAGTCACAGACAACTGCTGTTTGGCCATAGGCAAAGGTGTCTCAGGACAATGGGTTTGAGGCTGCAGATGGCACAGGGACACCGCCCTTTACAGGCTTGGCATGTGCAGAGAAATTAAACTTATTTCACTAGCTCTCTTTCTAAATCAATGTAGTAAAATCAGTGCAGCAGCCCCTTGGTGTGAACGCTCTTAAATCATTTTAAAAGTGACTAATACTGATGTACTTTAACTCAATATCAAATGCACATAAAAGAGCATGGCTAATGCATCAGCTTGGGGCTCAGAGGAGGAACAGGGGATTACCACTGGGTGGTGGAAAATTATGGCAAGGTACATGTCCTTCCTTAAGGCTATCTTACATGGGAGTCTGCCTCTTCACTGAGGTTTCTCTCCTGTGCGTGTCAGAGCTCCAAAGAGCTAAAGATGCGCCTTTAGAGAGGCCAAACCACCCTGTGCACTCCAGACTGAGTATGTGTGTATCTGTCTGCCTCATCAGTAATCACTTTCCTAACTGAACCTTTTAAACTGTTGTCTTCTTCCCCATTTTTAAAAAAAGTGGCGGTTTTGTATTCTCCCTGCACTTTGTGTGGCTGCCGGGAGAAGTGGGGTGTAGTGGGGGAGGAAGGCCTGAACTTTTCCTTCGTCATGTGCTCTCAAGCCAGCCTGACATGCAAGTGGTCAATTGCAGGCAGAAGGGTGTCAGCTTGCTTCCTGCAAAGTTAGGGTCTTAGCCATGGCTATCTCAGAGGAAACTTACTCTGTGTATGGGAGGTCCTCTGGGCTCTAAAAAATCTAACAACATCACTCACCATATTAACCAGACACCACTGGCTGACTCCCCACCTCAATCTCCCTTAGCACAGAGAGCCCTTGGGCCCTGCTAGCAATTATTATTATTAGTGAATGCAAAAGTGGTACCATAAAGATGTAAAAAGTTCAGAATACAAAATATAAAGTAGAGAGAGAAACCAGAGATGCATGAATCAAAAAAAGAAAAATGTCCGCAATGTCCAAAGCTGGGCATCACGTGCGTTTGTCATTCAGTAGCCTTGGGGTCAGCAGCTGGACTCTGGAAAGTCCTCCTGATACACCAGCACAGGAGGAGTGGCCATTTCACTAGGTGTGCCTTGTATGGCCGGAGGAGCCAGCAAACCCTCACTGCCAAGCACAGCTGATCAGGCTAGGGTGACCAGACAGCAAATGTAAAAAATCAGGACGGGGGGTGGGGGGTAATAGGAGCCTATATAAGAAAAAGACCCAAAAATCAGGACTGTCCCTATAAAATCGGGGCATCTGGTCACCTTAGATCAGGCTACTGACAATTCTGGCTGTAATTCATCACAGATTGCTCTAGCTAGTTTCTACAGTTCCAGAAGTGGTTAATGAACTACTTAGGGTCCTACAAGTATTTGATTTGATTAGACATTATCCCACCTAGAGGAATTCTCCCAGTTGCCTATTGTTTGCATCTAGCACACTCACTGTTTGGTTGGTTTTTTTTTAAGGCAGCCAGTTGTTCCTTTGTGTTAATTTGACTCCATTGTCATCATGGTCATTATAAATAGCTCCTAATGACAAGCAGAAATTATTGTTGTGCAGGCTCTAAGTGAAGCCTCCCGCGCATAAGGGGCTGTTGCACTGATGCTGTTATTCAAATGGGCAGAGGTTTCTGATCGTTTTTAATGCAATTCATAGTTCTCTGAATTGGGCAATTCTGATATAATGACTCATTTTAACAATTTATTCTTCATAAAAGTGAGGGACTAACACAGCTGAATGAGAGCCCGACATCACTCAGGCAGTCATGCGTTACACTAGCTTTTACCACACTGCTCTGCCAATCCTGACCTACCCTGTCCCGCTAGTCCAGCCCTACACCCATAGCAATCCAGCCAGTGTACCACACTAATGACCTGCAGAATAGTACCTTTTACTATTCCAGTCCTTTGCGTCTCTGCCCACAAAACATTGAGGAATCCATCTTTGTACTGTACAATAACATTCTCAAAAAGATAGAGAGCATAACACCACGTTATTGACCTTTCTGTCCTTTGAGCCTGAATTTCACACACATTTATCCTAAACCCTGCTTTTTTTTTAAAGAGTCCACTCCAACAGCAAGAATGCCCTCCGAACTAGCATCTAGGCAGGCAGCGGAACAAGAGCATAAATTCCGCTGCACTGCTTCATTGCAGATAGAGCGTCAAGTTCCCTTTTGCCAAACATGACATGACAAAAGCAACAGAAGATGGAAAACAGAAAGATGCAGAAGCCCAAAGAGCATCTAGAAAATATCCTATAAATAAGGCTACGTTTTAGTCACGGGTATTTTTAGTAAAAATCATGGACGGGTCACGGGCAGTAAACAAAAATTCATGGCCCGTGACCTGTCCTTGACTTGTACTATATACCCCTGACTAAATCTTGGGGAGGGGGTGGCCCGGGGGCGAGCTGCAGGTGCTCAGGAGGCAACCTGGGGACCCCCGCTGGTGCTGGGTTGGCGGGGCTGGTAGGCTCCCTACCCGGCTCTGCACCTCCCCAGAAGCAGCGACCTCCCTCAGCTCCTAGGCAGAGGCAGAGGTGCGGCCATGCAGCTCTGCACACTGCATCCTTCCCTGAGTGCCAGCTCCTCAGTTCCCATTGGCCAGGAACTGTGGCCAATGGGAGCTGCAGGGGCGGTGCCTATAGGCGGAGGCAGTGCGCAGAGCCCCCGGGACGCACCTCCCCAGAGGAGCCACGGGATGTTGCTGCTTCCGAGGAACCCCCTGAGGTAAGTGTCGCTCAGAGCCATCACCCTCTCTCACAGGCCAACCTCCAGCCCTGAGCCCCACACACAAACTCCTGCTGCTGCTGCTGGGGGAACGGGGTGGTGACCCGAGACTGCCCCAGCAGCCGACGGTGCGGCGGGTCGCTGCAGAAGTCATGGAGGTCACAGAAAGCCATTAAATCTGTGACTTCCGTCACCTCTGTGACAAACTCAGCATTACGTATAAGACACTGTAATTCATAGATTCTGGGGCCAGAAAGAACCACTGTAATCATCCAGTCTGCCCTCCTGCATAACACAGGCCACAGAATGTCCCTGAACTAATTCCTCTTTGAACTACGGCAGATCTTTTAGAAAAACATCTAATCTTGATTTTAAAATTGCCAGAGATGGAGAATCCACCACAACCTCTGGTAAACTATCCCTATGCAATCTCCCTGGGCCTCTCTGTTTGGCCCAAACTTCCCACGCTGGTTGGCTCAGGGCCCTCTTCTCCTCAGCTTCTCCCCCACCTCTGTGGTTTAACATGATTCCCCCCAACACACAATTTTGCTCAGGACTGACTTTCAAATTAGAGTCTCTCTAGTGGATTCAGCCTCACAACATTATCTCCATGTTACCCCTTCCATGGTACCTGCTGGGTCATTTCCAATGCTGGGATTAAGCAACCGGATCCAGCTGTAACAGCCTCCCTACAACATCAGATCCTGGAAACTGACAGTTCTCTGCTTGTATGGGGCTCAAACAGGAAGGAGACAGGTGGAGGGAGAGTCCCAGTCATTTTGCTGCAGGGAGCAAGGTGCTCTGAAAGCCAGGATGAAGAGTAACAATCTCTTACTCTCTGTCTCCCCATTCCCCAGGCAGAGAACCCTGCACAATGCTGTTCTGTTTGCACTAAGCACTTTAGGGATCACTAGGTAGTGCACTCCCAAGTGGCACTGTCAAGACATTAGTGCATTAGTGATGTTAGGTCACCTTGTTTTAAGAGCCAGGCAGCAATACTGCATCCCAGTCATCAGATAAGTAGAGATTCCCATCAAAAACACACATATTTCCCACCCCGATGGACACCCCCCCAAATACATGCACACACAAACACCCTCCACTACACCCAAACAATCCTCAGTCTCCATACATCTAAACACCCACCTCCCGTATGCTCACACACCACTAATCTTCCCCTCCAACACAAACACTAAAAATCTCCACTCACACACAACCTTCCCTCCCTGCCCACCTTCCCCCATACACACACACACAACCTCCTCTCCCCTCCACATACACACACTCATTCTTGTCTCCCTGAACAACCTCTCCCACACACATCCAACACCAATCCATACACATGCACATACACATGCCTCTGCTTCACTTCAGACACAACCCCCTCCATGTACACTTTCCTGCCCCCATAAAGCCTTTCTTACACAACAAAGCCTCCTGCCCCCCAGTCAGCACACTGACTTCTGCTTTACCCCACCACAACCCCACTCCACATACCACTCTCCTCCACATACACCCCCCAATTCTCAGTCATCACCTATATATATATATATATATATATATATATATATATATATATATATAATCCCCTTCTCACCATCCTTACACACACACCAAATCCCCATCCCCTCACACCCACTTTCCCATCTGCATTCTCACACACAGCCCCTGTCCCCCACCCTTCACAATCCTTCCTCTGCATCAACACATGCAGACAAAAAAAATTTCCTAGCACAAGCCTTTGCCCAGTGCACACGTACCTTCCCCGCACACCTGCAGAGCCCTCCTCTGTACACACACAAAGATCCCCTTCTGTACATACACACACACAGTGCCCCCCTGTACACATACAGAGACACGCACAGACACAGTCTGTCCTGTGCACACACACACAAACATACAGCCCCCTTTTATACACACACAGACACCACAGACACACACACACAGCCCCCTTGTGCACACACACAACCACCCTGTACACACACACATACCCTGTACACACACACACAAACACACCCAGCCTGTCCTGTACACACACAGACACACAGATCCCCTTATGTACATACATACACATACACAGCCCCCCTGTACACACACACACACAGAGACCCATCTGAATTTCCACACACAGACACACAGCCCCCTGTACACACACACACACACACACACACTCGGCCCCTCTGTGCACACACACACACCCTGTATACACACACGCAGCCCCCTGTACACACACACACACAGCCCCCCGTACACACACAACCCCCTCTTTATATCTACACACACAGCCATACACACACACACACAGCCCCCTATGTACAGCCACACAGCCACACACACAGCGGCCTGTACACACACACACACTCAGCCCCTCTGTATACACACACACACACACACACACACACACACAAACCCCCTGTATACACACACGCAGCCCCCCTGTACACACACACAGCCCCCGTGCACACACAACCCCCTCTTTATATCTACACACACAGCCATACACACACACACACAGCCCCCTATGTACAGCCACACAGCCACACACACAGCGGCCTGTACACACACACACACTCAGCCCCTCTGTACACACACAACCCCCCTGTATACACACACACAGCCCCCCGTGCACACACAACCCCCTCTTTATATCTACACACACATCCATACACACACACACAGCCCCCTATGTACAGCCACACAGCCACACACATAGTGGCCTGTACACACACAACCCCCCTGTACACACACACACAGCCCCCCCCGTGCAAACACAACCCCCTCTTTATATCTACACACACAGCCATACACACACACACACACACACAGCGGCCTGTACACACACAGCCCTACCTCCGACACAATGGCTCTGCGCAGGGCGAGGAGGGGGGTGCTTTCAGTACCACGTTTGCGCGTTGGTTTGCCGGCCTGGGGGGTCCCGTTTAGCCCCGGGGACCCGGCAGGCGCTCGCCAGACAATGGGGACGGGTCAGGGGCTGCTTCTCGGAAAGCGGAGTCGGGCCCCCAGCATCCGCACGATCAATTCGGCCCCCGGCGCCGCCGCTCGAAGGACAGAGACAAGCACGCACCTGAGGTGTGGTCCGGGGGTTAGCAAAGAGCAGCCGGGGAAACGCAAGGTCCCTGGCTCAGCTCAGCATCCCTGGGAGCCGAAGAGAATGTAACGGAATCAGCGAGCCGCTGCCTGCCTGGAGATAGGGCTGTTCCCAGCCGTCTGCCTCCCCTCTGCAGAGAGCCGTGTGCGCTCAGCCCTTCCTCATCAATATGCATTAGCTTCAAGACACTGACAACAGCACAGCAGTCTCTGCTTCAGATAGGAGGCCTGCTCCGAATCCACGCTGACAAGCCCTACTCGCGAGGGACAAGGCCCACTCCTGTTCCACACCTCTGAGAGCAGTGAGCCCTCGGGAAGGAGGGAGGATTTTCTTCCCTAAATTCAAAGCCGCAGAGATGGTGCAGACACACAGCAGGTCCGGGGCTCATTTGACAAAAGCATTGTGGTCTGGTGGGAGAATCCCACCAAAAATGGAAGATTCTTTCCAAAAGACAGCATAGGAGAAATGAAAGACAGCATCTCCATTTACCTAGGGAGGTGGTGGAATCTCCTTCCTTAGAGGTTTTTAAGGTCAGGCTTGACAAAGCCCTGGCTGGGATGATTTAGTTGGGGATTGGTCCTGATTTGAGCAGGGGATTGGACTAGATGACCTCCTGAGGTCCCTTCCAAGCCTGTTATTCTATGATTTGGGAACTGAGGGAATGTTTTATTCAGACTCACAGAAGGAAACCTTTCTATACAGGCACCCTCCAGAAAAAGATTAGGGGAAAGACATCAAACCCTTCTGCTTTCTGCATGTCCAGACAAACTGTTTTGAGCCAGTCATTTACTTCAGTGAGTCAGCAGGAGAAAGTCCATCCTAACCTGCAAGCTGTTACCCCAAAATCTCTGTTATAGAATAATAAGGAGGTGACATATAAATAACAGGGTTAACTCCTATGAGCATCTATCAACTTAGAGTTAGAAATCTGTGTGCCTCCCACCCGTGTTGCATTAAAATAAAGGATAGAGAGAATATAACCTTAAACAGAAAGAAGATTTATTAAGGGATAGTTACAACTGGGGGAAAATCCCTAATGGGATCACTACAATACCCAAGAATAGATTCCAGCAAGGGGCATAAAGCCCAGACCCTTAAACTGTCCCTTGGTTAAACTACTAATTGTCAGAAAAAACAATTACTGTCTCTCTTTCACTGCATAGCTTCACGGGCAACTGGTGGATCTCTGGAACATTGGAGGATCTGATTCTCTACGGCCGAAGCAGGATATCAACTGATCTGAGCTGATGGCAAAGTCTTCACTGGATCCTTTGGTGGAATACAGGAATCAGATATCAGGTAAGTATCAAAGTACTTGGCAGGTGTTAATGACCGAAGTCTTGATCCGACATCGCGCAAAGAAACGGACGTAGCTGCCTCGATGGACAGCACCAGCACCACTTCCTTATATGCTCTCTGTGGTGCGAATTCCTGAGGCACGCTCTGGCAGACACTGCCCCCAACCGGTTCCAGCCAGTTCTCAGTCCCTCAAGTCCTGGTGGGAAACAGAGTTTTTGGCAGGAAAATGCCAATGAAGAAAGGATACCAAGATGTAGTTCAATCCTTTCCTACCACATGCACCGTCTTGAATTCTTAGACTCCATTTTGAATTGCAGCAACATTTATTATAACACATAAGAAAAGTATAACCATACACCAATAACGCCTTACATATCCCCTCCTTGACAGACACCTTTAATAAACATCTGACATTATTGTTACATCCAGACCATTGACCATCGACCCCATAATGTGGTTATGCATGTTGACACATTACAAAAGGCATTGCCGTAGAATCTTTAGATTTCTTTTTACACACATACACAGATATAATTATTAGATATACAATCATAACCAGCGGTATGAGCAGTATTACTACAATTGGATGGAGCATGATTTCCCAAGCCTTCCTGTATTCACCCAATCTAGCTTTAAAAAGATCTTCCCACCAATAAGACAATTTGGTTTCAGCACCAATTCTTTTCAATACCTTTTTGATTTGCCCCACAGAATGATGTACAGTGAGTAAGATGTGAGTTTCTTGAGCTGCATTCGGTGATAAACCATATCCTTATGGTGCATTAGACGCTTTAATGCTTGGAGGTCTGCTCCTATATGAGTAGGTGGAAGATGGTCATAGATAGAGTAACATGCTATTATATTCTGCACCTCTACGTCTGACAGGGTAATATTTATATCACAGCCCATCACAGAAACGACTGCACACAAACATATATTATCTCCTGCATCATGTTCAATGTGCTAAAAATCATTGATTAACAAATTTTTACACAAAGTTCTTACACACAGACAGTGACTATCAATAACCACTATAGCTGAATTTTGAAAATACATAGTATGGTGAAGCTGGTAATTACATTTTCCTTTATGGGAATTTAAATATATATGAGTCTCCTCCCATACTCCAGTGGTACAGGTAAAACCCAATTTGTCTTGCTTCACACAGGCTTGTAAATTTAAAGAATATTGCTCTCCTCTTACATGCACCCATTTGGTATTTTCCATAGGCATCATTAGGGAATTGTTTACAAACATTCCCAAAAGGATCAGGTGGTGAATCCTTTCTTCTATGGCATCCAGGGCTGTCCCTAGCTATTTTAGTGCCCTACGCAGCCCCCCCATGGGGGGGAGGGGTGACCCCAGGTCTCCGTGGGTGGGGGGGGGCTGGCCCCAGGCCTTCGCAGGGGAGCAGGACCAGGCTTGGGGGGCAGAAAACCGCCCCCCAGCACGAGCCAGCGAAGCAGAGCAGGTTGGGGCCAGGTTGCTCCACTTCCTGCTGCCTGGTGATTGCAGGGAGGGCCCGACCCCACACTCACGGGGCAGCGGGAAGTGGAGTGACCCAGCCCCAGCCTGTTCCGCTCTGCTCCCGTGGCTCCCAGCCTGGGGTCTTGGGGGGCAGGGGGAACCGCCCCCCAGCATGAGCCAGCGATGCGGCTGGGAGCTGGCAGCGTGGAGCAGGCTGGGGTCGGGTCGCTCCACTTCCTGCCGCCCGATGAGTGCAGGGCAGGCTCAACCCCTGCTGCAGTCCTCAGGGGAAGGGGTGGAGTGGGGGCGGGGCTGGGACAGAGCAGGGGCAGGAAGAGGCGGGGCGGAGGCAGAGCAGGGGCGAGGGCTTTGGGGAAGGGGTGGGGTGGAGCTAGGGCAGAGCAGGGCTGGGGGCCATGGGGAAGAGGTGGAGCAGGTGCTGGAGCAGCACACAGCTGCGTAAGGCACCAGGAAATTTGGTGCCCCAAATTTCCTGGTGCCCTACGCTCTGCGTACTTTGCGTATGGGTAAGGACAGCCCTGATGGCATCCCTTAAAGTAAGTATGTATGCTACGATAGTCTCATTACCCTGGTCATAGGTGAAATTCACCATTTTCCACCATTGCTGCTTTTCCTTTTAGAATTTGGTGGCATTAGACCAGATAATGTGTTTAATTTCCTGCGGCATTATACCATTATAACCATCCCTGAGTATAGCCTTTGCAATATTAAGAAGCAACTGTTGCGCTTGCATACATTCAAGTGCTTCTGTTAGATTAGACTGCGGTATCTCTAGTGCTCCTATAATCTGGTCTTGCACTTCTAACCATGTTGGTAACGTGTTAGCAATATTAGAACCTAATTCACCCAAGTCATTCAACACTGCCAAGAGGGGGTTGGCTTGTGAGGAGATGTCATGTCCCACTTCACCTATGCGTGACGCCAGGAACTGCTGATCTACGGTATTCTGCACTCCTAGTCCAGTTCCCACCCCTCCTAAGATCTTAGCATCTAGATCTCTCTTAACTCAGGGGGGAGGGTTGTTGCAAGACATTGCCTTGTACCCACACCATCCATCCCATTAACAAAGGTGTTACATATTGGGCACATTCTTTATGCATAGGGATTACAGAAACTTGAACCTTTAAAACCAGTTTTTTTAATACAAAGTGAGGGTTTATCATTAAACTGCAAGATACATCCCTTTTTACAATGAGTGGTCCCACAAAACTAATGTATGGCACAGGGGCTACAAAAACCCTAAATGTCTTTTTTAATCCTTTTAATTCCCAGTTCCCAGTATCACTTACAGAAACATTCAGTTTTAACCAAACAAAACTTTTGGGGTGTTCTTCCATTTAACAAAATTTTGATTTTACAACCTCCTCAGGTGCCTTATTACAATGAGCAATACATTTCTGACATTTTAGTTCAATATGGTACAGTTGACGACTAAGGAGAAGGACCTTTACATTTATTGAAGATACATTAGTGGGGGTAATACCCATTATGATGGATACATTAAATGGACCTGGAGCCACGCTGTTATTATATTTAACCATGGCATAAATACATTTTTAACCATCCCAATATTGTATACTGCTGGAACAACCCTTAAAACTTTGATCATCCAGCATCCACTTACATTGCTCCATGACCTTAATAAATCTTATCTGCATCTGAGGACTGATAATAGGGTTGTGCTTCCTCTGGGCATCATGGATAGTGAAAGCTATGATAGACTTATTTCCTTCAATTTCCTCAAAGGATAGATAACTATATCCACCGAAAGTATATGCATAAACATTCACTAGACCTGACAATACATCCTCGTGACCCAATAATCGGGCTCTAGTGGTAATTTAGACGGAACAATACTATCATCTTCCTGTTCTTTTCAACTGAAACGTCCTCTTCTTACTCCAAATGAACCTGGTCTCCAAGGCCTCTTACTTTTATCCATTTGGGAGGAACTTGTTTGGTTATGGTAGTCTGCACATCAGGCATTTGAAACTTCTTTACTCCTATTTCTTCATGAGAATACCATTATTTTGTCGGGCTTGTAGGCTGGGTATTGGTGGAGTTGTTATTCCTTTTTCTGGCTTCCTGTCTTTTTCCACATTGTTCTCTAGCTCCTCAGTCTCATGCTCACTAAAATCAGGATCAGCTTCTGTCAGGGTTCACACACACACACACACACACACACACACTGAACTCTGGGGTACAGATGTGGGGACCAGCATAAAAGACTCCCTAAGCTTGTATTCTACCAGCTTAGGTTAAAAACTTCCCCAAGGCACAAATTCCTTTCCTTGTCCTTGGACGGTATTGCTGCCACCACCAAGTGATTTACACAAAATTTCAGGGAAGGGTCACTTGGAATCCCTAACCCCACCCCAAAAAAAATATCCCCCCCAAACCCCTTCTTCCCTTTCCTGGGGAGGCTTGAGAATAATATACCAACCAATTGGTTAGCAATGTGAGCACAGACCAGACCCTTTGTCTTCAGGACACTGAAAATCAATCAGGTTCTTAAAAGAACAACTTATAAAGAAAAAAAATAAAAGAATCACACCTGCAAAATCAGGATGGAAAGTAACTTTACAGGGTAATAAAAAGATTTAAAACACAGAGGATTCCCCTCTGGCTCAGCTTCACAGTTACAAAAACAGGAATAAAATGACATCTGTAGCATAGGAAAATTCACAAGCTAAAACAAAAGATAACCTAACACATTTCCTTGCCTTACTTACAATTGGTATATTCCAGGTATATTTTCAGGAAATGTTGTACCTGCTAGGCTTCTCTCTCTGTCCAGAGAGGGAACAACAAAGAGAGAGCACAAACAAAACCTTCCCCTCCCCCCAGATTTGAAAGTATCTTCTTTCCTCATTGGTCCTTCTGGTCAGGTGCCAACTAGCTTATTTGACCTACTTAACCCCTTACAGGTAAGGCAATACAGTACAGCTGCCAAGGAGGGATTTTATGCTACCCGTCTCTCTATATTCATGACAGCTTCTGAGAATACAGGTACTTCCCACTTATGTGCCAACTCGTGGTTCACTAGACAATACCAATGTTCATTTTCGTTAACCTGTAAAAAACGGTCACTCACCTTTGTAACTGTTGTTCTTTGAGATGTGTTGCTCATATCTATTCCAATTAGGTGTGCGCGCGCCGCATGCACGATCGTCGGAGAATTTTTACCCTAGCAACACCTGGTGGGTCGGCTGTGGAGCTCCCTGGAGTGGCGCCTTCGTGGCACTGGATATATACCCCAGCCGACCCAGCGCCCCCTCAGTTCCTTCTTGCGGCTACTCTGACAGTGGGGAAGGAGGGCGGGTTTGGAATGGATATGAGCAACACATCTCGAAGAACAACAGTTACAAAGGTGAGTAACCGTTTTTTCTTCTTCAAGTGCTTGCTTATATCGATTCCAATTAGGTGACTCCCAAGCCTTACCTAGGCGGTGGGGTCGGAGTGAGACATCGCTGAGTGCAGAACCACTGAGCCAAATGCAGCAGCATCTCTAGACTGCTGTACAAACGCGTAGTGAGCGGCAAAGGTATGAACGGATGACCAAACCGCCGCTCTACCAATCTCATGGATTGGAACCTGTGCTGGGAAAGTGGTCGAGGAGGCTTGAGCCCTCGTGGAGTGGGCGGTGAGGCGTGGCATCGGGACACTGGCCAAGTTGTAGCAAGCACGAATACAGAACGTGATCCAAGAGGAGATACATTGCGAGGAGATCGGTAGGCCTTTCATCTGGTCAGCCACTGCGACGAAGAGTTGAGTCGTCTTCCTAAACGGCTTCGTACGCTCGATATAGAATGCGAGGGCCCTGCGCATGTTCAGAGAGTGCATACATTGATCTTGCCGTGTAGCATGTGGCTTAGGATGTAAGACTGGGAGGAAGATATCCTGGTTCACATGAAAAGCTGATACCACCTTGGGGAGAAAGGCAGGATGGGGGCGAAGCTGCACCTTGTCTTTATGGAAGACTGTATACGGAGGTTCCAACGTGAGGGCTCTGATTTCAGAAACACGCCTTGCTGAAGTGATGGCTACAAGGAAGGCTGTCTTCCAAGATAGGTAAAGGAGTGAGCAGGTAGCCATTGGCTCGAATGGGGGCCCCATGAGCCTGGAGAGGACCAGGTTAAGGTCCCACGCTGGAACCGGTTGACGTAGTTGTGGGTATAGGCGATCTAAGCCCTTTAGGAATCTGACAACCATCGGGTTAGAGAAGACCGAGGAAGCATGTTCTCCTGGATGGAACGCCGAGATAGCTGCCAGGTGCACCCTGACAGATGATATCGCCAGGCTTTGCTGCTTTAGGGATAGAAGATAGTCCAGTTTAAGTGGTATCAGCGCCTGCTTGCACCAACAGGAGAAGCGCTTCCATTTGGCTAAGTAGGTGGCCCATGTGGAGGGTTTCCTGCTGCCTAACAGAACCTGCTGCACGGATTGTGAGCAGAGTAATTCCGCTCGAGTTAGCCATGCAGCATCCACGCTGTAAGGTGGAGCGATTGCAGGTCGGGGTGACTGAGTCGTCCATGGTCCTGGGAGATCAGGTCCGGCCACAGTGGGAGCGTGATCAGAGGCTCTACCGACAACTCCAGGAGTGTGGTGTACCAGTGCTGCCTTGGCCATGCTGGAGCAACCAGAATCATGCGTGCCTTGTCCCTGCGCAGCATGAGCAGGACCCACCAGCGGGAATGGAGGGAAGGCATAGAACAGCTGGTCTTTCCACAGCAGTAGGAAAGCATCTGACAGGGAGCCCTGAGAGCGCCCTTGGAGAGAACAGAACACTTGGCACTTCCGATTGATGCACGAGGCGAATAGGTCGACCTGGGGAAACCCCCACCTCCAGAAGATGGAGTGGATGATATCTGGACGAATCGACCACTCGTGAGTTTGGAATGACCTGCTGAAACGGTCTGCCAGCGTGTTCTGGACTCCTGGGAGAAACGACACCATCAGATGTATCGAGTGGACTATGCAAAACTCCCACAGGCAAATGGCCTCCTGGCATAGGGGGGACGATCGGGCTCCCCCTTGCTTGTTGATGTAGATCATGGCTGTGGTGTTGTCTGTGAGGACTGCCACACAACGGCCATGTAGGAGACCGCGAAACGCCTGACACGCTAAGCGTACTGCCATCAGTTCTTGTACATTGATGTGCAGAGTTAGTTCGCATGTGGTCCAAAGGCCCTGCGTCTGGTGTTCCCCGATATGGGCGCCCCAGCCCAGAGATGATGCGTCTATGACAAGGTATAATGAAGGTTGTGGGGCGTGAAATGGTACTCCTTCGCACACCGACGTGTGGCTCAGCCACCAGCTGAGGGAGGACAAGACGGATTCCGGAACCGTGACCACCATGTCCAGGCTGTCCCAACCCGGATGATACACCGGTGATACCCAGGCCTGAAGTGGGCGGAGCCGAAGTCTGGCATGCCTGGTTATGTAAGTGCATGACGCCATGTGCCCCAAGAGGCCGAGGCACATCCTTATCGTGGAAGTCGAGAAGCTTTGGAGGCTGCGGATGATGTTTGCGATGGTCTGAAAACGAGTGTTTGGGAGGAGAGCGCGGGCGAGTCTGGAGTCTAAGACGGCCCCAATAAACTCTATTCTCTGGGTTGGTTCCAGAGTTGACTTCTCTCTGTTGACTAAGATGCCCAGCTTGCGGAAGGTGCACAGGGTGAGTTGGATGTGGGATTGCACTTCTTCTCTGGTGTGGCCCCGAATGAGCCAGTCGTTGAGATACGGGAACACCTGTATCCGTTGTCGACGAAGGTGGGCTGCCACGACGGCCATACATTTGGTGAACACTCTCGGAGCCGTGGACAGCCCGAAGGGAAGGATGGCAAATTGGTAATGTTCGTGGCTTACCACAAAGCGAAGGAAGCACCTGTGTGGAGGGTAAATCGCTATGTCAAAATACGGGTCCTTCATGTCGAGGGCAGCGTACCAGTCTCCAGGATCCAGGGAAGGGATAATGGTCCCCAATGAGACCATGCAGAACTTTAACTTTACCATGAATTTGTTTAGGCCGCGCAGATCTAATATGGGTCGAAGTCCCCCCTTTGCCTTGGGGATTAGGAAATAGTGGGAGTAAAACCCCCTGCCCCTTAGCTCCAATGGAAGCTCCTTGATCACTCCCATGGACAGGAGCGTAAAGACCTCCTGTATAAGGAGTTGCTCATGAGAGGGGTCCCTGAAGAGGGATGGGGAGGGAGGATGGGGGGGGAAAGAAAATTGGAGAGAATATCCCCTGGCCACAGTGCGAAGAACCCATCGGTCTGAAGTAATAAGGGACCATGCATGGTGGAAATGGGAGAGATGATCTCGAAATGGAGGGAAAGGATCCTGGGTAGTGACTAGTATGCCGTCTTCGGGCGCACCTTCAAAAATTTTTCCTGGGCCCTGACGATGGTTTAGGAGGGCCTTGGTTCTGACCGGGTTGGTGGCCGATGGATCTCCTTCTACCACCTTATCCACGTCTTCTGTAAAAGTCTTGCCTTGGACGAGGGGGAGGGTAGAACCTTTGAGGCTGTGATCTAAAGGGCCTGCGCTGGGTACCTGGGACATGCATCCCCAGGGAGCGTATGATGGTTCTGGAGTTTTTTAGGCTCTGTAACCGAGAGTCCGTTTTGTCTGAGAACAGGCCCTGCCCATCAAATCGTAGATCCTGCAAGGTCTGTTGCAGTTCTGGCGGTAAGCCAGACACCTGAAGCCAGAAGATGCGTTGATAGCTATGCCCGACGCCAGGGTCCTAGCAGCAGAGTCCACTACATCAAGAGAGGCCTGTAAGGAGGTCCTAGCCACCTTTTTGCCCTCTTCCACTAAAGCCCCAAACTCATCCCTGGACTCTCGGGGAATCAACTCCTTAAATTTACCCATAGAGTTCCATGAGTTATAATCATAGCGGCTCAAGAGCGCCTGTTGGTTTGCGGCTCTGAGTTGTAGGCCACCCGCTGAGTAAATCTTGCGTCCAAACAAATGAAGTGAATGGCATCTTTAGATTTGGGCGCTGCAGCCTGTTGACCATGCTGTTTTCTTGCATTCACTGAGGATACCACCAGTGAACACGGCTGAGGGTGAGTATACAGGTATTCATACTCCTTAGAGGGAACAAAGTATTTCCTCTCCACCCCTCTGGCAGTAGGTGGGATAGAGGCAGAGGTCTGCCATATTGTCTTGGCGTTAGCCTGAATGGTGTGGATGATGGGCAAAGCTACCCAGGATGGGGCGTCAGCTGAAAGGATGCTCACCACCGGGTCCTCCAACTCCACTATCTCCTCTGCTTGGAAGTCCATGTTACGTGCCACCCTAAGTAAAAGGTCTTGATGAGCACGTAGGTCTATCGGGGGGGGGGGGACCCGAGGTCGTTGTCCCCACCACCGCCTCATCTGGAGAAGATGAGAAAGATACTACAGGGGCTCATGGATCCTGTGGTGGGTCCAATTGCGAGGGGTCCTGATGTTCAGGATCAATTGGACCGGGGTCCGGGGCCTGCGTAGGAGTGGGCGCAGACACCTTCATACCCCCCGGGGGGGATGACTGATGGTGGCCTCCAGTACTCAGGGCTCTGAATGGGCTGAGCAGGAGGCCACAGGTGGAACCCCTTGGGCTTGGTGGTACGCCCATGGGGTCCAGAAAAACCACTGCGCAGGCTCCTGGCTAGAGTCTTTGGCCTCATCCTCCCAGTGACCCAGGTTGTCCGCTGCTTGGCGCAGTGCGGGGTAAGCTGAGCGGGAGGCACCGTCCGACTGGGAAGAACGTGAGGCAGATCGTGAGGGCCAGGGCGGTGTGGAGCGTGCCTGCATTGACTCCGCTGGGAACGGTGCCGAGCGGTGCTGGCCCACAGGAGAGCAGTCTCTGTGTGGTGCCGGGGAGCGGTATCGGGATCGAGAATAATGCCGATGGTCATGCTGGTACTGAGATCCAGACCTGGATTGCGATGAAGACCATCTGCGGGAGCGACTCCTCAAGCAAGATCGGCGCTCTGACCGGTGCCAGGAGCAGCGTCGGGAGTCCAAACGGTACCAAGGTCCGGGGCAGTGCCACGAGGCGGAACGGTACCGGGAGGAAGATCTGGGCCGCGAGTACAACCGGTGCCATGATAGAGAACAGTGCCAGGACTGCGAGCGGCGCCGGGACCTACTCCTAGATCAGGAGTGGTGCCAAGAGTCCACACTCGGAGATGGTGGACGTAATAGGGCTGGCTTGCCCTTAGACTGCACCGCACGGGTGAGATGCGTTACCGTAGCCTGAGTCGGCACCAGTTCTGTAAGGGCAATGAGGTCCCTCGCCATCGCAAACATCTCCAGCATCGATGGAGGATGGGGCTCAACCACGGTGCAGGTTGGGGAGCCAGTCTGCGCCGGACTCAACGGCCCTTCTGCCAGTGCCGGAGTCAATGGTGCCAATATCGGCACCTGTATCCTTGGTCGCTCCGGTCCCGGACACGAATCCGAGGTTGGTAAGGGGGGTGCCAGTGCCTGTTGTTGGGAGGCAGCCCCCTCCGGTTTGCGAGGTCTCTTCTGACTTGGGGACAGAGACTGGCGCCGAGGTGCTTGCAGTGGACGCGGTGCCAGCGAAGGCCGGTGCCGTGGGACTCTATCCGCGTCTCCTCGCGGTGCAGTACTGGAAGTTGCCGCCGGAGCACTGCGCACCGAGGCACTCGGTGCTGGAACTTGGCATACCGAAGGAGGGTCCGGGCTGAGGGCCGCCTCCATAAGGAGCTGTTTGAGTCTAAAGTCCCGCTCCTTTTTGGTTCGAGGCCTGAAAGCCTTACAGATCTTGCACTTTTCGGTCTGGTGAGACTCCCCGAGGTACTTTAAACAAGAGTCATGGGGATCTCCGGTTGGCATAGGCTTTGAACAGGCTGAGCATGGCTTAAAACCCGGAGCCTTGGGCATGAGCCTGGGCAGCACGCCGGGAGGAAGGCGGGGGGAGGGACCCCTTCCAGCCTGCTATCTTTACTTATAAAACTAAATCTATAACTATCAACTACTGTACTACACTAAATCTATAACTATATAACTACAACAATATCTAAACCGTGAAGAAAAAGCTAGGGAGAGTGGAGGACAGCTATGCCGCGCTCCACAGTTCCAATGACCGTCATGGGCGGTAAGAAGGAACTGAGGGGCTGGGATATATATCTAGCGCTATGAAGGCGCCACTCCAGGGGGCTCCACAGCCGACCCACCGGGTGTTGCTAGGGTAAAAATTCTCCGACGATCATGCACACAGCGCGCACACAACTAATTGGAATCGATATGAGCAAGCACTCGAAGAAGAACATAGAAGATACCCTATTGGTATCCAATAAACCTATGTATAAAATTATCACCAAAAAAGGGGTCTTCATGTTTTTCTTCCTTATAGACAACAGAGAAAGAGACACAATTACAGCCTTATGGTGGCTTAGCATCATCTTTTGATTGTTTTTTACTGCAATTTTCTTGCTCCCTTTCCATGACTTTAATTGCGAAGAATGAAACCATTTGGGAACCCTCTTTTTCCCTGTGGAAATTTCTAATAAGTACACAGTGGGACTAGCCTTTACCAGTATGACAGCCGGACCTGCCCATCTAGGGGACAGTGGATGGTGTTTCTCCGAAAAATATTGGAAGAGGACTTTATCCCCTATATCCACAAAAGATAAATTGTTCTTCAAACATCGGTCCATTTTCTTGGTAACACCCTTTATATTGACAGCAACCTGCTTCTGCACCAAGCTGATGGTGTTCAGTGGTTCTTTGATGTAGCAGTCCAATCTGACCTGTGGCGCATAGTTATCTGGAGGCATCCCTCCTTCTAACCACCGGTATTCTGGAGTTCTCATCATTCATCCAGTAAGGGCTTCATGAGGAGAAAACCTGGTCACACTGCAGGTCGAACGAATTGCCATAAGAATTAAAGGCAGCTTGACATTCCAATTTTTTCCTGAGGTTTCTACTACCTTCCTGAGAGCATTCTTTAATTTGTGGTTGCTTCTTTCAACTTGACCAGATGCTTGGGGGTGTCCTGCAGCATGAAATCTTTGCTTAATACTAAGTGCCACACAAAGCTGACATATTAGCTCGCCTGTAAAATGGGTAGCCTGGTCCGAATCTATAACTTTTGGTAACCCAAACCTGCTAAAAGCTTGCTCTAAAAGTACTCTGGCGGTGGTGTTTGCTGTGCAGTTCTTCGTGGGATAGGCCTCTATCCATTTTGTGAATGGCTCTATAAGCACTAAACCATACAGATTACCTCTGCTCGTCCTCGGCAATGGACCTATGAAATCTACCTGCACTCTTGTCCAGGGACCATCAAAGGGCTGGTGAAGTAATGGTTCCTTTTGGATCTTTGAATCAGTGTTACACGTGGCACAGCGAAGACAGTTGTGTATTCAAGATTCCACCTCCTTGACCACTGAAGGCCACCATCCTAGGGTGAGTAGGTGCTTTAAGGTTTTCTCTGTTCCATAATGACCTTGCTCATGGGCTAATTTAATTAGCTCTTGGCGGAGACAGGATGGGATTACTAACACAGCTTCCTATTCTGTAGGAGACAATACAGGCAGAAGCCCAGCAGCAGATTGGGGGCTATCCAGTTTATTGCACCGAGTGTAGCATATATGATTACCTGCCCTGTGGGCGGGTGGTGTATGTGTGCATTCGGTTCAAGGAGCTCCTGACCCTCAGAGACCGAGTACGGGCTTTGGAGACCAGGGTGGCAGAATTGGAGGAGCTAAGGGAGGCAGAGAGGTTTGTTGATGAGGCTTTCCAGGACACTGTAGATTTGTCCCACCTCTGGTCAGACAGCCCCTGTGCTGTTAAGGAGGATGAAAGGCTCAGGGAAGGAGAGCAGTCAATGGGAGCAGAGGGAAACCTTCCCATAGTTGGGACCCTCCTTCCAGATGATGTTGGGGTATCCTCTCGCACTGAGGTTACCTCTCCGGGGGAGGGAACTCCAGTCATTAGGAAAGGGCAGGTGTTAGTAGTGGGAGATTTGATCATTAGAAACATAGATAGCTGGGTTTGTGATGACTGGGAGAACCATATGGTGACTTGCCTGCCTGGTGCGAAGGTTGCGGATCTCTCGAGGCATCTAGATAGACTTATGTGTAGTGCTGGGGAGGAGCCGGTGGTCGTGCTACATGTAGGTACCAATGACATAGGGAAGGGTAGGAGAGACGTCCTGGAGGCCAAATTTAGGCTGCTAGGAAAGAGACTGAAATCCAGGACCTCTATGGTAGCATTCTCAGAAATGCTCCCAGTTCCACGCGCAGGGCCAGATAGGCAGGCAGAGCTTCAGAGTCTCAATGCGTGGATGAGACAATGGTGTAGAGAGGAGGGGTTTAGATTTTTTAGGAACTGGGGAAACTTTTCAGATAGGCGGAGCCTATACAGGAAAGATGGGCTCCACCTAAACCAAAGTGGAACCAGACTGCTGGCACTTAACATTAAAAAGGTTGCAGAGCAGTTTTTAAACTAAGAGATGGGGGAAAGCCTTGGATTGCTGACCTTCCCTGAATTCACTTTTCCTGACAAGATGTACTGTACAGGAGTGTGTGCTTTTTTTTAGTATTATAGGAGACATGCCTATAATATAAGCCCAGCGTTGTAAGGCCCATACCAATGTTAAGACTTATTTTTCACAACTAGAAAACCTGGACTCTATTTCTGATCAAGTTCTTGAGCCCTTAGCCACCGGTTTTAAAGGGTGCATTGATGTTGGAGTAACGCTGCACTAATGGCGCTCTCAGTGGATCCCAACTGTAAGTAATAAGGTTTGTCAGGTGGTGGATATGCCAAGGCAGGTGCTTCAGTTAATGCCTGCTTCAACTGATATACTGCTTCTGCCTCCTTGCCACCCCACTTCTGTTGCTGATCTTTTCTTAACGAAGAATACAATGTCTTTGCAATGCTGGCATAGTCCTGTATAAAGTGTCTGGAAAATCCTACGAGACCCAGAAACAACCAAAGCGCACTAACGTCCACAGGCATGGGCAGCTTGCAGATCAGTTTTACCCTTTCTGTATCTGGGCGTCTTCCTGCATCCCTTAGTTCTACACCTAGGTATGTGACTCTTCTGGACGCTAACTGGGCCTTTGATGGAGTCACCAAAAATCCAGTAGTTAGAATCTTGTTCAGAACTTCTTGGAGAGCCTTTATATTTCCTTCTCTAGTAGTGGTTGCTATCAGCACATCATCTACGTAGCTCACGATGTTGTTTTTATAGCGTAGCCCTTGCCACATAGCTGCTACTATGTTGTGGCATATTGTTGGCACGTTCTGATATCCCTGAGCTACTCTAGTAAATGTGAATTGTTTGTCTTGATAAGTGAATGCAAATTTGTAGAAACGGTCCGGATGGAGAGGAATTGAGAAAAAGGCATTCAAAATATCAAGAGCTGAAAACCAAGTAGCTCCTGCAGTAATTAAAGACATAATTTCTGGATATCTCGCCACCACTGGCATCAGTCTCGGAGTTGCCTTATTCAATGCTTGATCATCTATTGTGAGACACCAGGTCTTGCAGTCGGCTTTTAAAACCGGCCACACTGGTGCATTGCATGGGATTTTGCATTCAACTAGCACACCCTGATCTTGTAATGCCACTATGGTTTCTTTTATACCCTCCTTTGCCTTGGCTGAATAGGAATGCTGTTTCTGAGGCTTAGGGTCAGGTCCTATGACTTGAACTGCTGCTACGACTTTTTCCACAGCTGAGTTTGTTTTTAGCAAAAAACGGTCGATAACTCTTCATAGCCTTCTCTATATCCCTCTCCCATGTGGGAAGAACAAAGTCTGCAGATGCCTTTAAAACAGATCATCTATGAACTCCAGATATCACTGTACCATGGTTTTGTTCCAAGGATTCACTAAGGGATTAATTAGGAACATGCACAATAATTCTTAGCTGTTTCAGTAAATCAATTCCTAATATTCCACAGCCCCCTAGGGATTGTAATCCCCAAGAAGCTAATACTTATAAATGTCCTAAAGTACTTTTTATGTCTTTAGAAAAGGGCAGTGGTGAGCTGGAGCCGGTTCCCACCGGTTCGCAGGAACCGGTTGTTAAATTTAGAAGCCCTTTTAGAACCGGTTGTTCCGGGACAACCGGTTCTAAAAGGGCTTTTAAATTTAACAAAAGCTCCGGCAGCTGTCACCCCGGCCCCAGCCCCGGCCCCAGCTCACTTCCCCCTCCTCCCCTGAATGCTCCGCCCCCCTTCTCCTCCCCCTCCCCGCTTCCCGCGAATCAGATGTTCATGGGAAGCCTGAAACAAGCAGCAGGCAGGTAAGCTGGGGTGGGGCATGAGGAGGGCTCCAGGGAGGCGTGGCGCGGCCCAGTCTGGCTCCAGCCGCGCAGCTTCCTCTGGCCTGGCCCCCTGGCCCTAGTGTGGCCCCCGCTGAGCGCCGCAGCCCGGTCCCGGTCCCGCTCCAGCTGAGCGGCTCCGGCCTGACCCGGCTCAGGCCCCACGGCGCCGGTCCCGGTCGAGCGGCTCTGGCCCGGCCCGGCTCGGGCCCCGCGACGCCAGCCCCAGTCCCGGCTTCGGCTGAGTGGACCCAGACCCAGACCCAGCCGAGTGGCTCCAGGCAGTGCGGTAAGGGAGCAGGGAGGGGGTGTTGGAAGAGGGCAGGGGAGTTTGGGGGCTTGTGCGGGGGTGGATAGGGGTTGGGGCGGTCAGAGGGCAGGGAACAGGAGGATTGAATGGGGGCAAAGGTCCTGGGGGGCAGTCAGGAAGAAGCAGGGGTTGGATGGGGTGGTGGGGGGCAGTCGGGGGCAGTCAGGGACAGAAAGAAGGGGTGGTTGGATGGGGCAGGGGGTCCCGGGGGGGGCCTCAAGGAACATGGGGAGTTGGATGGGGCAGGAGTCCGGGGGGGGCACGACCCCCTCATGGGGTGAGGAGGAGGGAACCTGTTAATATTTTGGCAGCTCATTACTGGAAAAGGGTACAATACTGGTCTTACAATTGTAACTTTCAAGAGTCTTTACACACTTAATAGGCAGCAGTTTTGCTTGTGGTGAACCATCCGTGCACAAGATGCTGGTTGATACCCCTGTATCGATGAACACCTTTTGACAGAATGACCCAAACTTTCCTTCCACCATAATGTTAACCGTTGGTCTCCCCCACTCATCATTTATGATGGGAGCCACAAAATCAGGGGGAGTGAAAGCTGGGCCCCTTCACTGAGGCGCCAGGCAGGGAGAACACTGTTGTGTATTTCTCTCTGCCTGCTGCTTCTCACCCTCATATTTAAGCAGGCTCTTAAAGAGTTCAGTTGTAGGAACTCTCGCTAATTGCTCTCTGGTTTCATATTTTAAATGTTTTTTTCCACAATATGTTCCTGAGGCCTTTAGCGCTTCAGTGGTACCTTGCAACCAAGTTGCAGTTTCTTCCTTAAACCCGTTGCTCTTATTATTATTGTTGGCAGGCTTATTGCCAAATTTCCCATTTTGTGAACTCAGAGACCCTTTTACTGATGATACCTTCTTTTTAGGGATTGTACCAGCTAATTTGGTTGCATCTTTAGTTAGCTCGTAAGCCTCTCTCACTCTTGATTTCAGTTGCGGAAGCCCTATGGTTGCTGGTCCTATAGCTAACCTCAGGGCAGGTGTAAGCCCTTGTATTACCAATTCACAAAATGCTGGCACATTATATTGCACATTACCATTCTAGTCTATTGGTGCCATACCAGTTAACCAATACAACAACCTTTTTCTTGCTATATAGGTCTCTGTACGCTCTGTGGCTTCCCGTTTTTCTGAATACACTTTCCCAATAAGATTATATGGAAAAAACATTTTATAGACACCCATATATATATCTACAATTGCAGTGACATGTCCCATAGGCAATCCATCTGGTAAGGCATTGAAATCCTCTACACTCAGACATTCCCTGACTATCAGAAGGGAATCTTCCTTGCTAAGGTTAGGGAAGCAGCTTACGCACGCTAGCCAATTCAAAGCATTGTTCCTATCAAGCTGGCCCAGCTGTTTTCCTAAAGCTTTTGCTTGTTCTGCCGATAACACCTTTGTTTCATAGAGCGTCTCGGTGGGCCCCTGAGCCCCATATTGTGTAACTATAGTAGTGATCGGGGCAATCGGTGGATTACTTTGTCCTGTCACCCTTGGGCCTTCATCTAAATTCAATGGTGCTGATGGAATAACTTTTTCTGCTGTAGAACAACAGGGTGGATCGTCCCTATGTTCCTCAGATTCTACGTCTGAATCTTCCCCAGAAGTGAACTCAGCTAGCGGGTTAGTTTTCATACCCCTAGAGATCTTTAGCTGCTGCTGCAGCTTCTGAATCTTGTTCAAGCAGGCTGAATGATTTGTTACTTCTGACCCTTGAGCCTACTTGGCCTCCCTTAGGAGCTGCCTGATAGTAGCTAGGGCCTCTTCTAATTTTGTGGACAGGATTTGATTTTCCCTTTCAACCCCTGCCCTGCATGAATTGGCCTCCTGCAGCTGTTCTTCTAGCTGCATGATTTGCCTAGTTTGTTGTGTCAATTGGGCAGAATCCATCTGATGTTGTGCCACTGCCTTCTCCAATTCCAACCCATTTGTTTTCTCCTAATCTTTTGCTTGGTTGGCTAGGGCTTTAAGGTGACTCACCCTACCACACAGGTCCCTACACACCGTGGCGAGTCCATAAATCAACGCTCGCTTCTGTAATTTTTGCTTGGGAACTGGCTTGCTTGCTAAATACCATCCCCACAATATTTGTAATTTTTGTAGTGCTTCATCTCCCTAGAAAACCCCTTTCTTCCATGGGTTTTGAGATTTCCCAAAAACAGACACTGCATACTCTAAACTATTTTTATTAGACTGCCGGGACCATCCTTCTAGGCTGAAGACCTTCTCCATACTTCACTTGCTTACCACGGATAAAACAGACAGCAGTTATGTCAAAGCCGAATAGCCCACCGACCTAAACTTGTGGTGGCTAGTCACCTATGGTCAGTAACTCATGAGAACCCACAGCTGCCTCCTTTCAGAATCCAGCAGTGCTCGGTCATGACCATGGACAATTGTCCTAGAGATGGACAGTTAGGGCCTTATCCTCCACCTCTGCCTTAGATTAAGTGACTGGCCAGGTCCACTTAACCCAGAACTTGACAGTCTGCCTTGCTGCAGGCTGCTGGGATCCGCTCCCCATGCTACTGGCATAAGCAGAATCCTACACTACAGTGAACCTCGGCCTCTGGGCCTCTGGCTCACTCTACATAAACTATAACCAAACGGGGAGACAATATATGTCTGAACAGGCAGTGACCTGGGGAACCCGTCCGACCAACTGGCCGACGCCCTCACTGACACTGTTCCAGACCCTTCCCTCCCTGAGTCTATGGACCATAAGCCATAATCTATTCAACCTAAGGACTCCAATCAGAGAGCTAAATCTCTGAGAGGTCCTGCTGCGGTCGCCACTAAATGTTACCCCAAAATCTCAGTTATAGAATAATAAGGAGGTGACATATAAATAACAGGTTCAACTCCTACCAGCATCTATCAACTGGGAGAGTTAGAAATCTGTGTGCCTCCCACCCATGTCGCATTGAAATAAAAGATAGAGAGAATATAACCTTAAACTGAAAGAAGATTTATTAAGGGATAGTTACAACTGGGAGAAGATCCACTAAAGGGATCACTAAAATACCCAAGAATAGATTCCAGCAAGGGGCATAAAGCCCAGACCCTTAAACCATCCCTTGGTTAAACTATTGTACCTGAAAAACAATTACTGTCTCTCTTTCACTGCAGATGGAGGTCACCAGTAACTGATGGACCCTCTCAGAATCTCTGGAACATCGGATGATCTGGTTCTCTACGGCCGAAGCAGGAGATCAACAGATCTAATCTGATGGCAAAGTCTTCACTGGATCCTTTGGTGGAATACAGGAATCAGATATCAGGTAAGTGTCAAAGTCCTTGGAAGGTGTTAGTGATCAAAATCTTGATCCGATGCCTGTGCAAAGAAACTGGACGTGGCTGCCTTGATGGTGGACAGCACCAACGTCACCGCTGACAGTTCCTTATATGGTGCGAATTCCTGAGGCACGCTCTGGCAGACACTGCCCCCAACCGGTTCCAGCCAGCTCTCAGTCCCTCAAGTTCTCTCGGGAAACAGAGTTTTGGCAGGAAAATGCCATGAAGAAAGGATACCAAGATGGGAGTTCAATCCTTTCCTACCATATGCACCATCTTGAATTCTTAGACTCCATTTTGAATTGCAGCAACATTTATTATAACTCATAACAAAAGTATAACCATACCAATAACACCTTACAAAGCTTTCTGTTTCGTGGGCACTGCAATTCTTTAGAACAGGCTGTGGGATCAACCACTCAGACCCTTCTCCTCTCTTCACAGGAGATAATTCAGACTATCCTGTTAAAAAATTGTTCTTTGTTTCTTCTTCCGAGGAGAGGCAATTTCTCCTCCATGTAACAGCTCCTGTAAACAGACTGAAGGTGGGGGAAAGACAGAGGTGTGGTATGGTAGAAAATGCAAAACATACTATTCAGGATTCTTTTTGTTCCTGATATATTTTAAAGCTCCTTTTTATTGGCCTTAATTCTGCTGGCCATGGATTTCTCTTGGTGTTCCTTGGCTTCCCTTACCAATTTTCTACAATTACTAAAAAAAAAATGGATTTTCAGTCCAAAAAAACTGCTTTACCAAGTTTTCAGACAAAATATTCTCTTAGATTTTAATAAAAAATTGCAAGAGCCTCAGTGCCTCCAAAAATCCTCCAAACCCCAAATCCCAAAGAAATGGGGCCTTTGAAAATCACAACCACTCCCCCCCCAAAAGCCTCTGAAAAGCCCCAAAGCCTTCAAAAATCCTGAAACCCATGGGAACTCCAAAAATCACAAAAGTACTGGGGTCTCCAAATATAAAAAATATCCCCCCAAAGTCTTGAGGCCTCAGAAAATTCCAAAAGCCATGGAGCGTTCAAAAAGCCCACAAACCCAGGACCTCTGAAAATCCCCAAAGCCCCAGGATCTACAAAAATCCCCAAAATTCCAAAAGCGCCTGGGCCTGCAAAAATACCAAAAGCCCAAGGGCTGCTGAAAATTCCCAAAGCCCCCAGGCCTCTGAAAATCTAAAATACCAGAAGCCTCGTAAAAGCCTCAAAATCCAAAAAGCCCAGATGTCTTGAAAACTCCCTAAAATACCAAAAGCTTGGGGGCATCAGATAATCCCAAATGCCCCAGGACATCTGAAAATCCCCAAAACCCCGGTGGAGGTCAGTGTGTCTGACCGGTAGCAGGAATGGATGGGGCATCTCCGGAAAGGCTCTTGAGGAGTGTAGCGGGGTGGTTACCCGCTCTTGCCCTGAGGGGTTTAAAACAGCCCTGGAGGAGGGCTGTGGAAGGGCAAAACGCCTGGGCTGATTGGGAGGAAGCCGGCTCTGCTGCGGCCATGCCCCAGTCAGGGCCCAGCTGGTCCTATACAGGCTTGAGCCAGGGGCTCAAGCAGACAGTCTCTCTCTGAACCCAGGGCCTGGCTGCAGGGAGCTTTACCAGACACCTAGATTGGGAGCAGGGCTGGGGAAGGGCCAGAGGAGCTGGGAGTTCTGGCCTAGGAAAGCCCCAGGCTGCAGGCCTGGCAAGGCCTAGTAGGTGTAGGGTTGCAGGGGGCAGCCCACGGGTAGGCAGAGGCAGCAGGTCCAAACCCCTTTGCCTGTGATGAGTGGCTGATACTGCAGTCTGCCCTAGTGAATGGGGCTAGATGGAGACTGGGCAGTAGCCAAGACTGAGGCGAAGTGGGGGTAGTGGGTGGGGGTTCCCCAGGGAGGGGAGACCCTAAGACTGAGGGGTTACTGCCAGGGGGCAGCACCCCAGGTACAAGAGCACCAGGGTCCAGGGTGGGACACCAGCCTGCAGAGGGCGCTCCAGGATGCTGGAAGAGCTAATTTCCAGAAGTCACCAGCAGGAGGCGCTGCAGGGGTGAGTCCGCTCGTCTACAGGGAGGGAGAGCAACGTCAGCCCTAAATTATTGGTTAAGAGTATCATACGGCCTGGCTAAAGTAAGGAGGAGCTTCTAGTTAAATGGGTCTGATGATTAAAGATGGCTGAACCTAGAAGGCCCTGGCCAACACTGGCCGTCAAGCCTTTCATGAAGAGGTGTTATACGGGTGCCGCTATGGGACCTGAAGAAACAAACATACTGTTTTGGCAAACAGTGTTTGAGACGGGTCATGGGAGTGGGGAAACAGGGATCGCTAATGATGGCTGTACCCTCAAGAACAATGTGGTGGCGAAACATGAGGCCAGACCGCTGGGCCAAGATTTGTTTGAGACTCCGGATCCTGGGCAGGAGAACCCAAACAATTCAAACAAAGGGCTGTACGGAGACGAGGCCCTGATACATTGTATGCAAGAACGTTCAAGGATTGGTTTGGCAGGGACCTGGTCACCAGTGCTCGGTTGGCTAGAGCCTTTTGGATCAAGCCTGCACAGAGATTGCATTTATTGTTGTTTTTAAAAGCTGCATGCGGAAGGAGTCGCTTGACACACAGTGTAAAAGGTTTTAAAATCATGTTATGAAAAAGTACAAAGATGCCTTATACGTATTTCTTACTGTACATTTTTCAGCAGCTGAGCGATGGTTCTTCAGAGGACTTGGAGGTTCTGGACACCGACAGCTCCGAAGGGACAAGCGGATTGGGCCCTATCTGGTTTTTCCCATACCCAAAACCAGATGCTCAACAGAATGCTGAAACAGAGGGGGATGCTTATTCTATAGGCCTACACTATCTAAAATTGAGGGAGAAATTTGGTATTAAACCTGTGTGAGTTCATAACCATAAAGCGGTGATGGATGCAACTGTGCGAGCACCTGTGCACGGAATCATCAAGCACTGCCTGAGAGAGAAACAAAACGAGGATTGTCCTGGGTGCACCACAGATGCCCCCGGGCAGAGGCATCACGACTGCAGGTACTGGTCTTTAGATGATGTGAACTGTAAAATTAAAGAAATTAGCAGGTAGTTTGTATATGGAGCGTGTGTTAAATAAAATTATCCTGTTGGGATATGTGCTGCAGTGCCTGTGTTTAACCCAGGAACATTTAGCCCTAGGGGCAGAATTGGTGGACAAAGTGACAGAGGCTGAGGACCCAAATAGCATTTTTGATTAAATGATCAAACTGACAGATAAATGTTTAATGCTAAGTGTTGAGCCTCTTCCTCCTTCAGCAAATTACAAAATCTTGCTAAGAAAAAACAGTAAAAGTTAGAGCATGTTTTGGGAACAAAACACATGTTGTAAAACAAAATAAAAATGCATGTTTTAAATAAAATGTCAGTTGAAAATAATAGTGTGAAGCATGTTTTTATGGAGTTCAAGAGGTGTGGGGTTTGTCCAAAGGAAAGTGGGTTGCCTCCATAGTATACATATAGTTAGGTTACAGTTTGTCAACAACAAGAAGTAGTTTCTTAGAGGAGCAGGCCGCTCATAAAGACTCACCCACCCCACCCTACCGCACCCAATCCTGGCGCTTGTGTATGAGGGATATAGGCTGTTGGGGAATCTGGACCATTGCAAAGCAGCCCCAGAACCCCTCTTAAATCATACCATCCTCCGCTTCGGCTGTATCTTTTTATTCCCCCACCCCCTCAGGCCCTCTGCATTAGGACTTAATCATGACACCTGTGCTTTCAACAATGTCTCAGATTTCTCATCTACCTGTTCATATTATTTAATTCTGTACAGCATCTAAGGTTACAGCTTGCAAAAATGTGTTTTATAAAAAAAAATATTCTCTAGGGCCTTAGAGAAGATAATGATAAACAAAATTGTAATTGTTGCTTTGCAGGCACTGCTAAAAAGTATCTTTACGTTTGTTTTTGTTAATATTTCTGATAGGCCATAGGATGGGGGAGATAATACCTCATAAAGTGTGAAAGTGTTTCCGAATGACAAACGCTTGCCCGTGCTAAAGCAGAACAACTAACACAGAATGGCTGCCTACAAAACTGTTTCACTAAAAGTGTTATCAACTTTCCCTCTAAAACTCAAGAGAGCTTTCTTACACCCATGGCCTGATCTCTGTGGCAGTGACTTTTTTTAAAAATTTGTTCGTCCTCGGTTTAGATTTTAAAAAACATTAGAAAAGAAGAAAGGGGGCGGGGAGGGGGAGGCAGATGCCTGATCTCTGGTAAAAAACAGCTAACGTTTTTACATAAGCTATTTTTTCTTGTGTTTTTTGTATAAATCCAAACTTTAAAAAGCAATCTTGTGTATTTTTTGGTTAATTTTGGTTTTTTGTTAAAACACATATGTAAACTCCCTTCAATTGCCAGTTTTCATATTCTTGCCCAGTTGCTGTTTTGGTACGTTAAAAACACTATTTTAAAAAGGATAGGCTAGTATCTTAAGCCTTTTTAGTTCACTAAACTTCTACAAAAGATCCCTAAGAGGGGCCTTGTTTTAGTACAGCTCAGTCTATACTGCTTTTTCATGTTAAACTTTAAAAAAAAAAATGCTTCAAATAGGCCTCACTGCATACAGATTATCCTTTTAAAAGGTCGTGCTATGTTACATCTCAGTCAATGCTGCATTTTCATGTTAAATGTTAAAAAAAAAACACTATTTAATATAATGAAACATGTTTAGCATGTGTTAAAAGTATGGGGGGAAGTCAAGAGGTGGGGGGAGTTCTTCAGATGGGCTATCTCTGAGCTTCATGCAGTCACACAGCGATGAGTTTTGTCTTTTACAATCAGTCAATGGAACAAAATACTTGTTATACCTTTCATAAAGTGTCATTCAATATAATCTCACCATTGGTTAAAACTTTAACAGCGTTTAAAAAGTTAGGAAAGTCGTCTGTTTAAAAAAAACAAGCAAACTGAAGGGGTGTCCCCAAGAGACTATAGTGCATGGAAGACTGGCTAGCCTAGTCATCTGTTTTTAAAATATAGAGAAAGCCGCAGCTCCAGCCTGCGATGTATTATTTTAATAAAATCTATGGACCCAAAACAAACACAAGAGCTTGTACCTGTGTCTCATCACACAGGCTGCAAATATTTAAAGACAAAGACATTCTGATAATGCAACAGAAAAATCCATACTTAAAGCTAATAGTCCTAAGAAAATGAAAGCTTAATAGAACTTTCGCCTCTATTTGTTAAAAAGAAGGGGAAGAAGCAATCTTTTTATCTCTCTATGATCCAGTGGCTCACAGATGCTGCTTTTGCTGCAGCTTCAAATTGTCCTCACCAAAAGCATAGGGAAAAATTTTAAAACGGTTTGTTCCTGTGATAAATGAAGGGGGGGGAGGGTAGCTCCTTTTTATTGACACCTAGCCAGCCAGTTAGCTATAAAATCCCTCAGGGAGAAGCAGCGCCAGGCCTCACGTGTGTATGACCCTGTATTTGTCAGCACTGACTTTCATCTGCCATTGTGCTGCCCAATCACATGGCTTTATTAGATCCCTTTCAACTGCTTCAAAGTCTTCTCTAGGCTCGACTAACCTACATAATTTTGTGTCATCTGCAAATATCCACCTCACCGTTCAGCCCCTGTTCCAAAGAGTTGATAAACGTCTGTTGTACGTAGCATAGCAGGACAAAGAGGTCTTCTGTGTCGGTTCCGGTTCCCTAGTTGAATGCAGAACCCAACGCAAGATTTCCAAGCTTCTGCAACCATTTGTAATGTGCACTGAGGATGTGCCACGTGGTCCTGTCAGATTTCAAAGGCACTTCCTGAAAAGCTGAAACAAAGAGGAAACAGGTTGAAAATCCCATGGTGCTGATGTAACTGGTGCCTAGGAAACCTCCACTTCAGAATGGCATTTGCCACATGTTATTATCTACCCAAGATTCCAGGGGCACAACAACAACAACTCTTGCTACTCCTACAATAGCTCTGGACAGAGAGAAGACCCCATTCTGTGTGTAACGTCCCTCTGCCCCAGCATACACACGTACACACACACACGTACCCACACTAACACACAGGCAGGTGGGGGCAATTGTTCTTGGGATGTAACAGGAAAGTGACAACAGCAGAGGTGTTAAATCATCAAACATTTTTCATCAAACACCCAGATCTGCAAAGGGATTTAGGCTCATAATTTCTACTGAAATCCTTTGTGGATCTGTGCCTTCATTTCTTAGGAGGTCACAGGGAAAGATGTTTCCAATGTGCACTCATGGGATTTCCTATGAGCTTATAACCAATCTCTGAGTGAAGGTCCCTGGCCTGCAATCACTCCACTACAGGGAGGGTAGGTGATGAATCTTTTCCTACAGAAGGTACTACTACTACTATGAACAACAACCGCCCTTTTCATTTCTGTCAGGCCTTCCTCCCCACACACCTCTAAGGCTTCGTATACACTAGGAGCTAGGGATGGAATTCCCCTGCTCCCGTACACATATAGTGGTAGCTCGATGAAGACCATCCTTCTTCCTTAAACACTGTGCTTAGACAGCAAGGGATACACTCAAACCTGTGTTCAGGCCCTGTGCTGCACCCCGTACTTCCCACAGAAGCACAAACACACACACAGGTATTTCCTTACCTTCATACAGGCGGGAGATGCCATCTTCATTCACTGTTTCAGACAACAAGTCGCAGTAATGGCAGATAGTCTTTCCTAGACATACAATTAATACAATGGATCTCATTACTTTTCAGATCCTTTGCTGAAAACTGCTAAAGATTCAGCCATTCCCCCAAGACAGCCCTTGGGAAATTAGATACATTCAGGGCCAGTGCAACCCATTAGGTGACCTAGGCGGTCGCCTAGGACGCTGCGATTTGGGGGGCAGCGACCACGGCGGTTTTTCCGCGGCGGGACCTTCCGCTGCCTCTGTAGGGGGGCGACATTTTGAGGCGGGACCTTCCACCGCCCTAGGGCGGCGGAAAAGCTGGCAGCGCTCCTGGATACATTCCTTAAATCTGTTCACAGCGCACATTAGATAAAGCATCAGACACCCACAAGTTACTGAGAGGCTGATTTCCAAAGGAGATTGAATTCACATCATGCTGGTTTCCCCTAGGTGCAGCCAAAGAGTTGTGGGCAGGGGAAGTTGGTGGGGTCGAGACAGCTAAGTTGCTCCCTTCAGCTTGGAATACATGTTAATTCTGACACACAAACACACACAGAGTTTTAGGATTCTGGTGCTGTCAGAGGGAACAGAGCAGAAGTCTAGAAAAGAGCTTTGAAGGAAGCATTTAAAAAAAGATCAAGTGAATTTGCTGCGGCTTTTCCCCAGAGCAGGTTGGCTCGACGTGGCGCAGCTGCCCAGAGGTGCCTCTGGGCAGGTGGGGTGGGCACACGGGGCTTCTTTGGGGGTGGGGGGCTTGTGGCCGGCTTGTGGCCCTGGCCACAGGAGGGGGGCAGGAAGTGGCAGCTAGCCGCTGCCCAGGGTGCAGGGATGCTCTGGGGGAGGCACACAGTGGTGGCAGGTGGGGTCAAGGGAGAGGCCTGACCCCAAATATTGGTGGACCCAGGCACCACAGGCCCATATAACCCGCCACCTATGGCGCCTCACTGAAGTTACTATCGTGTTCTCCAGAACCTCAGCTTTAATTTAAAAGACAAAAATCGGGAGGTCTGAGAGTCGTGGAAAAAAAATTCAAAACTGTGAACGGAATGTAACTCCTGCAGAGATGAATCGGCAGAGAGCCTGGAACAGAGTCCCGCAACCCGACCGAAGCGGATGGGACCTGACTACAAGGGGTCAAGTTCAGGTGGGAAAACAACTAGAGAATCTCAGGATTGGGTTAGGCTGGCTGCAGAGGGTGTCCAGGAGTCACAGCGTTTCTAACTCTACAGGACCTGCAGTGCAGCCAGGGGCCACAGACGGCAGGAGCCAGGCAGGGGTGGCAAGTTTGTAGAAATTTTGGTAGTGCCCAGAACCTGCCTCCCCCCAAACTCCACCCCTGCAAACTCTGCCCCCCACCTGCCTAAGGCTCTGGGAGGGAGTCTGGGGTGGAGATCTGGGGTGCAGGCCCTGGGCTGGGGATTAGGGTGCAGGAGGGGTGCAAGCTCTGGGAGGGAGTTTGGGTGCAGAAGGAGTGACAGGTTGGTCTCTGGGAGGGAGTTTGGTTGGGGGAGGTGGTCTGGGGTGCAGGTTCTGGGATGGAGTTTGGTGCTGGGTGCAGGGTCCAGGCTGGGGCAGGGGGTGCAGGAGGGAGTGAGGGGTGCAGGCTCTGGGATGGAGTTTGGGTGTAGGCTCTGGGCTGGGGCAAGGGGTGGGGGTGCAGGCTCTGGGAGGGAGTTTGGGAGCAAGAGAGGGTGTGTGGGAAGGGTTTGGGGTGTAGGGTCTGGGACGGAGTTTGGGTGCAAGCTCTGGGCTGGGAGTGTAGGAGGGGGTGAGAGGTACAGGCTCTGGGAGGGAGTTTGGGGGTGGGAGAGTGTGTGTGGGAAGGGGGTGCAGGCTCTGGGAGGGAGTTTGGGGGTGGGAGGGGGTGCAAGGCTAGGGCAGAGGGTTGGGGTGTGGGGTGAGGGCTGTGGGGTGGGGTTGAGGGGTTCATGATGCATGAGGAGGCTCAGGGCTAGGGCAGAGAGTTGGGGTGCGGGGGATGAGGAATCTGGTTGGGGATGTGGGCTCTGGGGTGGGGAAGGGCTGGGGATGAGTTTGGGGTGCAGACAGGCTGTCCCAGGGCTGGGGTCATAGAGGAGGACTCCCCCCAGCCCTCTGCCCCCTGGCAGCAGTGAGCTCTGGGGGAGGGGCCCCCCTGTCCCCTTCAGCAGCACACTCACCCCACATGTGCTCCTAGGGCCCCTCTCAGGTCCAGGAAGCCCCCTCGCCTCCCCTGTGGTGGGTGCCATCACACTTGCGCCTCCTCCTCTGCTGTTGCCCCTCACTGTAGCCTCACTGGAGGTGGGGGATGGGGCTGCCCCTTCCCCAACGTGGGGCAGAAGCACCGGTGGGGGGATCCCCTGTGCTGGTGGAGGGTCCCACCGGAAAAGGGAACGGTCCGAGGCAGAAGGGCAGGGGCAGGGCAGCGTGCCCTGCCACTAGCGGATGGTGGGGCACTAGGACCCAGCGGCAGCAGTTGATGCCAGAAGCCGGCAGAGCAGAGTCAGTGTGGAGCTGCAGGCTCCGGGCCCCAGGAGCAGCGGCAGCTCCAGGCACCAGCGCTGCAAGCACGTGCCTGGGGCGGCAAGCCGCGGGGGGCGTCCTGCCGGTCCCTGCGAAGGCAGCAGTCAGGCAGCCTTTGGCGGCGTGCCTGCAGGAGGTCCGCCGGTCCTGCGGATTTGGCGGCAATTCAGCGGCGGGTATGCCGAAGCCGAGGGACTGGCGGACCTCCCGTAGGTGCGCCGCTGAAGGCAGCCTGCCTGCCGTGCTTGGAGCAGCAAAAAACCTAGAGCCGCCCCTGCCTGGGAGGCACCAGGGGCAGCAAGTGGGGGTTGGGAGTCACTGGGGGAGGCGCATGGGGGTGGCAGGTGGGGCCAGGGGAGAAACCCAGCCCCAAACATTGGTGGAGCTGGGCCCCCAAGCCCTGAATATTGCTGGAGCCTGGGCACCACAGGCCCATACAACTCGCCGCCCCTGGAGCCAGGAACACAGCCACTACGCCGACTCCCCCTCCCCCCTCCCATGCAGGAGGAGCAGAGTCCCCACAGGCAGGAGACAGAGGCAGCACTGAGTCAGGTTTGGGGAGGGGAGAAGGGTCAGATTGAAAAACTACTCAAAAAAAAAAACCCTGAGACCCTCTCGAAGGGACGGCCTCTGACTTCACTGCCTAACGAGAGGGATGCAGAAAATCAGTGTGTGGGGTTAGAAAGGTCTCCCTCAAGTCACCATTCACTACTCTCAAGGCACAAAGAATTCACCTACCAAGCACTTCCAGACTCACTTTGTAGCTGTGAGGAGCCAACCCAGGTCATGCTGCAGAACAGCCTCTTCAAATGAGCCCACCCGAGAAACACCGCGCAGCGGAAGAGCGTCAGTTTACATCTCTGCAAGAGAAGCTGAGACCAAGAGGGTTCTCACTGAGAGAGGAATAGTCTGGGGGACATCTAACCTTCCTCATCCCTTGTTCTCCTGCTTTTCCTGGTAGTGGAGATTCCTGTAATCTGTGCTACACAGGACTGTGCTCAGGAGAGGGAACTGAGAATTGGCTGGAGAGAGCCATAAGGTATCTCCACAGCTCAGTCCTTCTGCACGAAGAGACTGCATGAGAGCGTGAGATAGCTTTTGGATCCCAAAGAGTCTCAACAAAGGGGCCTTCAGATCATGCTTCCTCCACATCCCAGTTGGCCCAATGAAAAAAGGCAACGTCTGGTGGATATTGGGAAGCTAGGACCTGGAGAAGTTTGCTCAGGAGCTCCAGGGAAGACAGCAGGGCAGCTGCACCCACTTTCCATAAGGCTGTATGGAGAGACCAGCCTGGAAAGGGATGCAGTTGCTGTGGGACGATATCATCTCCCTGAACCGAAGGGGCATTTGCAGATCTATGCACCCTTTCCAAAAGGGAAGAGGCTGATGCCACCCCTGCTGGCCACTGGGCGTCACTGCTGCTCCAAGGGAGACATAAGAACGGCCATACTGGGTCAGACGAAAGGTTTATGTAGCCCAGGATCCTGTCTTCTGACAGTGGCCAATGCCAGGTTCTCCAGAGGGAATGAACAGAACAGGTGATCATCAAGTGATCCATCCACTGTTGCCCATTCCCATTGTCTGGCAAACAGAGACTAGGGACACCATCCCTGCTCATCCTGGTTAATAGCCATTGATAAACCTACCCTCCATGAATTTATCTAGTTCTTTTTGAACCCTGTTACTGAACCCTGATACGCTCTGTGCATTACCTTGACTGTGCACCAGGTGCCACTGTTGCTCCATGCGAAACACCATACTCTGTGCAGTACCCTTGACTGCCACTGGGTGTCACTGTTGCTGCAAGAGAAACACACTGCATTAGCCTGACTGGCTAGCTCTTTGGCTGCCCAGCTCTGAAGACAGTGCCACCACCAGCAGCATCGCAGAAGTCCCCACTCACTGTCTGCACCGCACAGAGCAGGCAGAGGGTCCAGGATACCCCATGGCAATCCAAACAGACCCACTCTGCCCCAGGCTCCTGCCGCCCACGGTGGATACTCCCCAAGAGCCAGGTGCCCCCATCCGGGTGGCTTTTGGGGGTGGCAAGCAGTCAAAAGGCAGTGGGGAGTTGAAGGGCAGCCACAGCCCCGGGGCCCAGAGCAGCAGAAGACGGGGGAGCACCACAGCCGCCCAGACCATGGCACCAGCCAGCGCATCAGTCACAGGGCCGGATTAACTTTTTGTGAGCGCGACACCAAACATTTGTGGGCCCCCCTGGGGAATGATTGTAAAAGGGTCTGGGGGCAAAAACACAGTGGGGGCAGGAGCTAGGGTTAGTCCCTGGAGCAAGGGGGGGACCAGGGGTAAACTGCAAACGCAGCAGGGCCGGGGAGGGGATAAACAGGATCCCCCCCGCCCCTGCCTACATAGAGCAGGTACCTACCTGGTTCTAGCCCATTCTCTTTGTCTCTCTCTGCACTGAGCTGCCCCTCCTCCCTCAGCAGCGGGACAGGTTCTCTTCCAGCTCTCTGGGGTGGGTGTTGGGAGGGGGAGGAGCGGAGGCTAATGTGGTTACTCCTATAACCAGACATTTAGTTTCCAGTCAGCACTGCTAACCGGACACTCAGCTCCCGTTTTCTACTGGAGTTTCCAGTCTAAAACTGGATCCCTGGCAACAGGGCTGCCAGAAAAGCCTCGGGGGGGGGGGGGAGAGAGGGGCAAGCAATCATTTTTAAAAGCGAGAGGGCTAAGCTTTAAGAGGGGGCAAGTGGTGGGTGGGCTAGGGAGTGGAGAGGAACTAGTGGGCAGGGCTATGTCTGCTGTACTGCCCAGGTAGGTTGGAGACTGTGGGGATCAGCTGACACAGTATCCCCAGCCCAGGTGACGTGACAACCAGTGGTGGATTTAGAGTTAGTGGGGCCCCCCCAGCCCTGTCCTCAGCTTCATTTTTGGGGCTCCTCCTTGGGACCCAGCCAAGAAAAAGAACATTCTCTCTTATTTCCTCCCACCCCCATTTTTCATTCTTTTTTTCTTCATCCTCCTTCTATAAGTAATAGCAAGTAAATGAAAATAAAGTGAGGTACCTTGATTGTTCTTGTAGTCTAACTTATTTTTCCACAGACCACTTGAAAATCACGGAGGGTCTCAACGGACCATTTAATAATCTTTCTAAATATTGTAAAAAAACATTGGGGTGAGGGGTCTGGCCAGGAGCTAGGGAGGGGGCTCACAGTTGGGGCAGGAGGTTGGGGTGTGGAGCGCTTACCTGGAGCATCTCCTGTTTAGTGCTCAGGATGGGGGTGTGGATGTGGGGGGGGTTAGGAGTCAGGGCATGGGGTGGAGGGCTGGATATGTGTGGCAGGTGCAGGAGTCAGGACAGGGGGCTGAGAGTGTGTGTGGGGTGCAGGAGTGAGGGCAGGGGGCTGGGAGGCATGATGGGGGTTCAGGAGTGAGGGCAGGGGGCTGTGTGGGGGGGGTGTAGGAGTGAGGGCAGGCGGCTGGGGACATGAGGGAGTGCAGGGGTCAGGGCAGGGGCTAGGGAGGTGTGGGGGTGCAGGAGTGAGGGCAGGGGACTGGGGGGCGTGAGATGGGTTCAGGAGTGAGGGCAGGGGGCTGTGGGGGGGTGCAGGAGTGAGGGCAGGGGGGCGTGAGGGGGGATGCAGGAGTCAGGGCAGGGGCTGGGTGTGTGGGGGGTGCAGGAGTCAGGGCAAGGGGCTGAGTGTGTGTGAGGGGGTGCAGGGGTCAGGGTGGGCAGAGGGCTCTGGGTGTGGGCTGGGGTCGTGGGGGTGCTCACACAGGGAGCTGGAAGGGTTATGTCCTGATTCCAGCTGCTTCCCCAAGGCCACGCCCCCTCCTCTTCTCCTCCTCCTCCCCAGAGCACTGAGCATGCTGGGGCTCCGCTCTTCCCCCTCCCACCTGCCTGAAAACAGCTGATCGGCAGCAGGGAGAGAGGGAGGGGAGGGAAGGTAGCACGCTGGGGGGAAGAGGCGGGGGAGGAGCTTGGCTGCCGGAAGAGCCTGCCCTGCTGCAGCAGGGGCCCAGGATCCGGCAGCATCAAGCTTCTGTCCCCACAGGAGAGAGCGGGGGGGTAGAGAAGAGCGGGCCGGGGCCCCTTTGGATCATTGGCCCAGCGCCATGGTAAATCCAGTACTGCTGTACTTCCTATATGAAACATTTGCTAATGTGAAGATACCATAACAAGTTTTTGCTTTACAGTTTTGAGAATATCAAAGTGCTAAGGGGGAGCGTGATTTAGTTCAAAACCCAACCCGCGCATGTCTGTAAGGCATCTCATCCCAAAGTGCTTCACACATGGGCTGTATACACAGGGATTGCTTCTCGCCTCTGGGTTAGAACACACAAGCTGCAAAAAGCTATTCAAAAAAAAACCTTTGTCAAAAAAGGCTTTATGGAATATGCATATGAATGTATGTATAACATAACTAGCATGTTTTATGCTACATATGCCACGTAACATATTTCTATAAAGGTTATGATCTACTGAATCTATTAATCCTATTTGTATGCATGTATCATTTTTGTACTTGAAGTGAGGAATAATGGCTGTATACTTGCTTGATTTCTATTGAGAAAGGAGTGTGCAAATTAAATGCCCAATCAAGAACCACTTAAGCCAACAATGAACTCGAAGACGCCAATCCACATCGGAGCTGTCCCAGGAATGTGGCTTGGGTGGTAAGAAACTCAGGCATGCATGAACATGTGACTTGCCCATGTGACTCCAAAACTCCATATTGGAGCTGAACTTTGCATAGGAGAGAGGAGGGGGTCTCCCCCGACAAGGGAAAGTCTATTTAAGCCTGTGGGAGACCCCTCCATTTTGTCTTCAGCTGGCTAAAGAGAGAGCCTCTCCACCCCCAAGGATACCTGAAAGAAACTGGAACAAAGGACAGTAACTACAGGGGGTGTGACTGATTGCTGGACCCAGACTCGAAGACTAGTCTGTAAAAGAAAGCTTACTGGAACTGGTGAGGTTTTATCTGTGTTCAGTTTTATTACTGTACCAGACTTAGACTTGCATGTTCTATTTTATTTTACTTGGTAATTCACTTTGTTCTGTCTATTACTACCTGGAACCACTTAAATCCTACTTTCTGTATTTAATAAAATCACTTTTTACTTATTAACCCAAGGTATGTATTAATACCTTGGGGGGGGGGGCAAGCAGCTGTGTATCTCTCTCTATCAGTGTTATAGAGGGCGAACAATTTATGAGTATAAGCTTTATACAGGGTAAAACTGATTTATTTGTGGTTTGGACCCCACTGGGAGCTGGGCAACTAAGTGTTAAAAACAGGAACACTTCTGTAAGTTGCTTTCAGTTAAGTCTGCAGCTTTGGGGTACGTGGTTCAGACCCTGGGTCTGTGTTGGAGCAGATGGGCGTGTCTGGCTCAATAAGAGTGGGTGCTGGAGTCCTGAGCTGGCAGGGAAAGCAGGTGCCAAGACTACTTCTGCCCCTCAGTTGGCAGTTCCCAAGGGGGTTTCTGTGCTTCAACCCGTCACAGCCATGACGACCGAAAACTCGATTGCCCTCCCTGCCCCTCTCTCCCATCTGCTGTAGATTAGCCCAACTTGATGAAGAGAGACAGAAGGACCAAAGGCAAGTCGCTTGGTGAGTCACCCCACAACCACCACTGTAGCACCCAGTATCCCACATGAGTCTCATCTCTTCCTACGTGTTGTAGGCTCTCGAGAACAAGAATGAGGGGATGGACATCTCACACACTTCTCATGTCCTATCAAGGCAGACAGTAAAAACAGGCAACTCCAGGGAATCTCTGTGTAATCTCAGATAGAGGGGAAAAAATAAAGGCGGCAAAAAAATACAGCACCTAGTGTCACCTGCCTGGATCCAAACTTCTGTTGGGGAGGAAACACTACTCCTGGCCACAGAAATGAGCATCCCCTGAAAATGAGGTGCTTACCCAGCCCCACCTACCAGGAAGCCCCTGCCTGGAGGCAGGTGGGCTGTGTCCACAGTCCTCACTAAACCAGATACTCACTGACCGTGACAGCTGCTCTGTACCCATGAACAATGCTGGCGGTCTCACTGATCTAGCAAGCTTTCCATCTGACAAGGGGGCTGGATGCTGACCCTTGACTTTTTCTCTCTTTGTACTAAACACAAGGGGGAGAAACCCTAAAGTCTGCAATGCTGTGTAGGCTCTTCTTCTTGCATCTCCCTCACCCCAGGGGTGGCCTCTCAACTCCCACCCTATTAGCCATCACAACTACAATTACAAAGCACCCTATTACATCTGGGCCCAAAACAGGTAAATGTCAAAGACTTCCAATATATAAAGTCTAACTCCAGCACAGAACCCTGCCCCTTCTGCAGCTGAGTCCATAAAGGGGTTGGCCCTGATGCTGAAAACGCTTCAAGGATATGGGTGTACTGTTACCCATACTCATGAGTGCTGGCAGCCACAGGGCCACTCCCACCAATGAACAAATACACAGAATTAAGTTTAAACCAATTATTTATTATGGGAATTATTCCTACTGGGGGCCAGGGTACTGCCGTAGGGATGCAGTAGTGGAAGAAACAGGGGATGGAGGGCATTCTGGGTAATACATTTGGAACCCCCAACTGGCATCTCTCCAAAACTAAAAATACCTAAAACCTGTTACCTGAAATTGGGCCAGCTAGTACGCTTAGGGAGGACTAATGACCCACTAGAGTTTGGCAGAAAGCAGCACTTTTATTATACTGATAGCTAAGCTCAAAAGGGGGTGTGACGTTATTGATATAATCTGGGACCATACAGATCAGTGTTGCAACCAAGGTCCTGTAGTGGCACCCAGATCTTGTATAAAGGGGGTCAAATGGGGTGTCTAAGACAAGGTTATGGTTTATGGGTTATGATTATGCTGTCTATATGTGTGTATCAATTTTGTAGTTGAAGTTATGAATATTGGCTCTATATTGTCTGTATTTCAAAATTATGCTATGCTGCTGGGTGACATCCCAGACAAACTGGTGCTAGCTCTGCCTAGCCTGCTTGATGGCCCATTAAGGACCATCAGCTATACAATGGGCCCATTGAGAGAAGGCAGATACGCCTTGTAACTCAGCAAAGTATGCAGGGACTGGCCCATGTGACTCCAGACTCCATTTTGCTGTAATTTTCCACAGTAAGAACAAAGAGGTGTTCTTACAGCTGGAAAAGACTATATAAGGCTGATGCCTCATCTCCATCTTGTCTTCAATCTTGCTTCATACCTCTGGAGGAACTTTGCCACAAGCTGAAGCTTTGAACAAAGGACTGAGGACCCATCCCAGCGGGGGATGTATTCCAGAGACTTGATTTGAACCTGCAGTTTATTCCATTGCTGCTGCAAGCCTGAACCAAGAACTTTGCCATTACTGTATGTAATTGATTCCATTTAACCAATTCTAACTCTCATCTCTATCTTTTTCCTTTTATAAATAAACCTTTAGATTTTAGATTCTAAAGGATTGGCAACAGCGTGATTTGTGGGAAAGATCTGATTTGTATATTGACCTGGGTCTGGGGCTTGGTCCTTTGGGATCAGGAGAACCTTTTTCTGTTACTTGGGTATTGGTTTTCATAACTATTTGTCCCCATAACGAGTGGCACTGGTGGTTATACTGGGAAACTGGAGTGTCTAAGGAGATTGCTTGAGAGACTTGCGGTTAGCCAGTGGGGTGAGACCAAAGTCCCCTTAGTCTGGCTGGTTTGGTTTGCCTTAAAGGTGGAAAAACCCCCAGCCTTGGGCTGTAACTGCCCTGTTTGAGCAATTTGTCCTGAGTTGGCACTCTCAGTTGGGTTCCGCCAGAACCGCATCGTCACGGGGGGGGGGGGGGTGTCACACTCGCATACTCACACTCCCTTGCCCTACACCAGCACTCAACGGTGGCGTCCCTTTCTCCCTGCAGTGGGTTGCTAGCCTTCCACTTTTTCACGCAGGCTCGAGCCGGACCCACCCAAGAGAGCACCAGGGGACCCCTACTCTTGGGTCAAATCCTCCACTAAGCTGCCCACATTCTTACTGGGCCAGCTAGTAAGCTTAGGGAGGACTAATGACCCACCAGAGTTTGGCAGAAAACAGCACTTTTATTATACTGATAGTTAAGCTCAAAAGAAGGGGGAGGTCACACTCACACTCGCATACTCACACACTCAGGACAGGCACCGCACTGGAGATATCAGGATTCTTCAAGGTAAGTGTCCCACAGCACAGCGATGGATGGTGCGATGAAGGTAAGTCTTCCCGAGGCACAATGGAATGCAACGCGGAGAACCACTGGCCAGGCGGTCCGGGCGAAGGGCCTTCACGGGAGGTACAATCTTGTGAGTGCACTGCTGAGCACATGGCCCCTTCCCCTTTTAAGGGCCTGCTCCTCATGGCCTGCGACTAGAGATGATTTGGCCGCGTCTGGTTGGTCACACTCCACCTCGGACAGTGTTCATGCAGTGTCCATGCACTGGGTGGGTGATCGCTGCCTAATTAGAGTCCCAAACACCTTGTCTACCTGGGAGCTCTTCTGATCTTCCAGCTGTTCAACCAGCCCATTCATCCCACAAGCATTCCAGGAGGGAGGGGGAAAGCCACTTCACAGCTATTCAGAGAGGGAGAGGAGGCAAAAGATGGGGGAGGTATAACAGACTTTTTGAGCATACAGGTTATACAGAGCAGCATACAGATCACTGATGCTCCTACAACAAAACCCAGCATATTGCTATGTCACATATCACACGTCCAGCTGCACCAGGTACTGCACAGGGCACCACATTCTGAAAAAAAAAAGGTAAGAAAAGACTCCCACTCCCATGCTGCATCAGGGCCCGCTGCACTGCAGGCACACATTAGAGACAGCAGCAGCTGTAACTTCTCCACACACACAACAAATCTGTACAGGGAGCTATTGACACCCATATCTCAATCACCACAGGACATGCACGGGGAACACATCTATGAAGGGACGCTGTAGAAGACCAGGCAGGGGGACAGAGTGTGTTGGCCAAAACACTGGACAGAAATAGGACAAACTCAGCACCTGTACTCATAGGCGCCAACTCTGTGGGTACTCCAGGGTTGGAGCACCTATGGAAAAAAATTGGGTGCTTAGCACCCACCGGCAGCCAGCTCCCCCTTCCCTCCCAGGGTCTCCTGCCCGCCTGGTGCCTGTCAATCAACTCGTCCCCGTCCCTGGGGAGCACGTGTTTCCCCTGGAGCAGCAGTGACACTGGATGGCCAGTTGGGGTAATGCACAGAGTGTGTTTCCCAGTGCCAGCCTCTTCCTACTGGGGGGGGGCTGAGGTGGGCTAGAGGAAAGTTGTGGGGGCTGTGCCCCCCCCCCCCCCCACCGCACCTGTCTCCATGGTTCTGGTCCCTGCTCCTCAGTTTAGTGCCAGCCCCACCTCCTTCCCCCCACCCCCTGTCCAGGTCGGAGGCCGGACGCTGGAGCTGGGCAGTGCAGGGCAGCTGCTGTGCTAGCTGGTGCTCACACCACCTTCCCCCAGCACTCTCACTCCCCAGGGTCCAGCATGAGTTTCTTCCACCTCTCCCCATCCTCCCATATTGCAAGCTCCCAAGACCAAGCAAAAATTGCAGATGATAAAAAAACTACTTAAGATAGTTAAGTCCCAGGCAGAATGCGAAGAGCTACAGAAGGATCTGTCAAAACTAGGTGACTGGGCAACAAAATTGCAAATGAAATTCAGTGTTGATAAATGCAAGGTAATGCACACTGGAAAACAATCCCAACTATACATATAAAATGATGAGGTCTAAATTAGCAGTTGCCACTCAAGAAAGAGAGCTTGGGATCCATGGGGACATTATCTCCACCTGGAGCCACAGCCGATCAGCAATCTTTTCCTAGTAACCCAGCCTGGAGGAGGGTTAGTGGTCTCCAAAGCACCCTCTTGTGTCCTGGGGTGGATCTGCAGAGCCCTGCTAACTCACAAGTCAGATAAATAATCAAAGCATTCCCCTTTTGGGGTCCACTTTAATAAATCCTGCAGCTTTTCCACCTCAGTCCCAAGGTGAGCACAGACCCTTAGCCCTGAGCGTCTACCTCTCCTGCAGAACTCAAACACTCTCCTCTTCCCTTGAGTCAAGAGTCCCCAGCCCTCCTTCCCAGAGCTGGCTTCAGGTCAGTCTCTCTCCTGGTATCTGGAGCCCCCAGGCCTCCTTCTCAGAGAGGGCTTCTCTTCCTTCCCTGCAAGAACCAGTGCTCTTTCCAGCACTCCCCTGCAGCTACTTCCTCACTCCAGCTACAGCTTCTCAGGCACCTGCCCTGCCTAAAACCCACTTAGCTGAAGTTAGGATCCCACCTGAGCTCCCTTCCCCAGGGACTAACCCTAACCCTTCCTCCCTTATTCCCCCAGGTCTTGCCTGAGTTAGTCACATGGCCTCCTTGACTCTTACTCACCTGGGAAAGAAAGCTAAACTTGTCTCACATGAACCTTAATTTTTCCAGCTGTGGGTCTGAGCCTACATGTGGGGAACAGCTCTTCCATATAGAAAAATCTGCAAGGATAGGCCTAATAATAACAATAGTATCAAAGCAATGATATTGTGCAACATCAATGAATAGACAGTAAATGTAGCACTGCAATGATCAGCTTCAGTCATCTCTCTAGATCAAAAGGTTAAACCTCCTCTAAAGAGAAAAATACTCAATACAGTTACACAACTGAGGGGGAGGGATAGCTCAGTGGTTTGAGCATTGGCCTGCTAAACCCAGGGCTGAGAGTTTAATCCTTGAGGGGGCCATTTAGGGATCTGGAGCAAAAATCTATCTGGGGATTGCTCCTGCTTTGAGCAGGGGGTTGGACTAGATGACTATTCTATTATTCTAATTGTTAGACAAGCTTTTTAATTCAAAGATCTATTTAAGCCCCACATTGGAAACAAGGTAAATATGGGATAATCACTGTTCGAAATGGAGAAAGATCAGAGAGCTTTGATTATTGCTTGAAAACAAGCTCAATATGAAATGCATTTTATAAACAATTGATTCATAATTTGGAGTGTCCCTGAAAGGTTTATTACTGGGGGCAGGAATAATTAACGATCAACCCCAGTGTCTTCATTTTAATTTCAAGGGTCAGTTTCTATATTCTTCTAAATAAGGAAGATGTTTGACCACATATTTGTAGATTTACTACAAAACAAGCAATTTTCTGTCTCTACAGAGCATCTGCATGCTTTGCCCCAGGGCAAAGACTACTGAAAAAGAAAGGCAGTGAAGTAGCTTCTTCCTCCATAAAGCCTCCATCACACACACACCCTGTTGGTAAACGGCTATTAGAAACAGTTCTCTTTTTCCCAGTTTGTTATCCGGGGATGACAACACACTCCTGCCTTTGACCCTGTGAAGGAAAAGCCCTGCAAAGGGGCTCAGCCCGCCATGCTGATGATGGCCCCAGTTCCCCCGCACACCTTTGAAGGCTGCTTGTCTTGGTGCCCTTAGGGTAATTCTGGAAACGTGTTTATGCTGCAGACTTTGTGGTCAGTGATTCCCAAGGGCTCGGGGGCAGAACCGGGACCTTTACACGTCTGGGCCCATAGAGGGTATGGCCGGGTGGGTGCAAACCCTGGTGCACTCGAGCAGTGCCCCACACAAAGGCTGGGTGTCCCTGGCCGGGACCTGCCCCAGCCCCTGGGGAACGGTAGCGGTGGCATCATAGCCAGAGGGGCCACGGGGTGACTCCCTGGGGGGGCCGGGCTGCAGCTCCCGGCTACACCAGCCCTGCCCGGGCGGGGTCACCAGGGCTCCTCCCGCATCGCTCTCCCGGCAGCGCAGCATCTGCCCGCGCCAGCGCCGGTGTCTCCCGCTCCCAGCGGCACCGGCCGCTCAGTCCCGCGGTGCGGGGCAGGGCCCAGGCGACCTGACCGGAAACACGGAGCGGAAGTTTTGTTCCCCTGGTGAGCGCTCCTCTACAGTCCCACCAGGCACAGTGACCGGAAGATATGTTTCTGCGGTGTGCGCTCCCTTAGAGTCCAACCGGGAACAGTGACCGGAAGTTATGTTGCTCCAGTGAGCTCTCATTTAGAGTCCAACCGGGAACTGTGGCCGGAAGTTATTTTGCTCCATTTAGGATTAGGTTTAGGATGAGAACTTTTCATGAAAACTTCAGACAAAGCACAACCCAGTACTGTTCATTTGCAGGGGACAAATTCTCATGGAATTTTCATTTTTAAGCAGTTTGGATTCTGTCCTGAGCTTTTGGGTAGAATGCTTCGTGAAAATAAGAAACAAAGAGAAAGTCATTACTGATCAGTTCTTGTGACCAATGTTTAGTGCAATCTTAATCTTAAACCCATTTGGATTGTCTCTTGATAATTTGCAAGAGATCAGCTCATGAAAATTAAAAACAAAACCAAAATCCATTATTGGGTAACCCTTCTGCCAGGTGTAGCCAGGAGCAACAAGGGCCGGGTTCAGCATCTAGGGGCTCATTTTCAACAATATCTCACAAAACCGGCTCTAGCCCCTATCCAGTGACCTAGGACAATTACACACCCCCTGCGCACCTAACTTTTAATAAAAGGAGGGAATTAACTCAGCATTAATTTGGGAAAACACCACAATTAGGGTTCATAAACATAAACCAAGTAAGTTGGGCACTGTCCTATTCCCCTCAGGGTCTTAGGTCCAGCAACCCAAAAGTTCCTTTAACGTGCCCATCCCTTCTCTGTACCCCACTCATAGTTGCTCTCCTTGGCCAGTGCAGCCCCCGAGGTCAAGGAGGCACCTTACACGCTGCACTTCTAGGGCACGCACTCGTCTCCCCAATGGCCGATTGCTACGCCGCTGCAGGCTGTGCTCAGGCTGCTCACCGCACATCTCCACCAACCTCCCTGTTAGCAGCACCACTACACCAGCTGGCCACTCGCCCAGATGTCTTCAGCGCCCCCCACACTTAACACAGATCACCGTGATTTCAGCTGTTAGGGGGCAAGGGGAGGTTCACTAATAGTGCACACTGGGGACTGTCTTGCAATAGAAACACTATCCCAAAGTAAATCTAATACTTAGATCTAAATATCAGTGATTTTAGCTCTAGATAGTCTAAAATAATTCTTTTATTATATCATGGCATGAACTAAGACCCAGTACAGATGCCTCCACCTTTTCTCAACTTAATGGGCTTTGGAACCCATGTCTCCTGCCTAGTGAGTGCCATTGAGTTGAGGGTGAGTCCCTCCCCTGGGGTATGCCAGGTACAGTTCTGCTGCCCTCAGTTCACACAACAAGGATAACAATTCCCTATTAATTCTGCCCCAATAACAAGGAGACAGGGAAATCCAACACGAGCGACAAGAGATCATTTGGGCAAGCAATCCCATCATGCTGAGCACCTCAGCAGGGTGGGTGTGTCCATGCAAACGAGATCAGCTTCTGTAGTCTTTTCCCACAGCTCACCACTAAATGTCAGGGGAGGGTTCATTCAGACTCTGCTCACATCTGATCACTGCACGTCACATATTTCTTGTCAAAACTTACTTTTTAATAGTACAGTTAGAATTCTGCCCTGAGCATTTGGGAGAAGCTCAATTCGTAAAAATCAGAAACAAAGAGAAAGCCCTTACTGATAAGAGCTGGTAACAAATTTATCATGGAGTCTTTATCCAAAAGCCATTAGGATTCTGTCCTGACCATATGGACGATATTGGTTCATCAAAATGACAAACAAAGTGAAAGTCATTACCGATAACTCCAAGTGACAAATTTACAATGGAATCTTCATCACAATGCCATAAGAATTCTGTGCTGACCTTTTCGAAGAAATTGCTTAGTGAAAAATAAAAACAAGTAGAAAGTCATTACTCATTATTACGGGTGACAAATTTCTTGGAGAATCTTGATTTCAAATACAATTCAGATTCTGTTCTGACCATTGGGGTAGAGTAGTTCATGAAAATAAGAAACAAAGAGAAAGTCATTACTGATTACTTCTAGTGACAACTTTCTCAGGTAATATTCGTTTTAAAGCAGTTGAAATTTGTCCTCATCATTTGGAAGAGATCGGTTCCTGAAAATTACAACTAGAGAAAGTCATTACTGATAAAGGTGTTGGTCAATGAAAAATAGAATCCTTATCACAAAGTCATTAGGATTCTGCACTTCTCATTTGGAACCCATCTGTTTGTGAAAATCATAAACAAAGAGAAAATCAATATTGATAACTGATGTTGATAAATTTATGGCATTGTATTCATTTTCAAGCAGTTGGGATTATGTTCTGATCATTTGGAAAATAATTTTTCATGAAAATTTCAAACAAAGCAAAACTCATTACTTATCATGGCTGGGGACAAATTATCACAGAATTTTCATTTTCAGCAATTAGGCCTCTGTCCTGAGGATTTGGAAGAAATTGGTTCGTGAAAATTACAAACCAGGAAAAAGTCATTTCTCATAAGTGCTTGTGACAAATGTGTCATGGATTCTTCATCCTAAAGCCATTAGGGCTCTGCCCTGATATTTTGGACTCTATCGGGTCGTTAAGATTACAAACAGAGAGAAAGTCATTATTGAAAAAAGCTGGTGACTAATTTACAGTGGAATCTTTAATCAAAAAGCCATTAAGATTCCATGCTGATCATCTGGAAAACATTGGTTGGTGAAAATTACGAAGAAAGGGAAAACCATTACTGATAAAACCTGGTGAGAACTTTCTTGGATAATATTAATGTTAAAGTAGTTGGAACTCTGTACTTATCATTTGGAATAGATATGGTCATGAAAACTTCAAACAAAGCAAAACTAATTACTGTACATGGGACACAAATTCTCATGGAATTTTCATTTATAAGTAGTTAGGATTCTGTCCTGAGAATTTCGGTCCGAACATTTTGTGAAAATAAGAAACAATGAGAAAGTCCTTACTCATCAACACTTGTGACAAATTTAGCATGGAATCTTTATCACAAAGCCATTAGGCTTCTGTGCTGATCATTTGGAAGAAATTGCTTCCTTATCGTTACAAACAGAAAGACATTACTGATAAAACTGGTGACCAGTAGGAAGAAATTGGAAGAAATAGGGAAGAACTGTAAACGCCCAACAAAGCAAAACTCATTACTCTTCATGGCTGGGGACAAATTCTCATGGAATTTTCATTTTAAGCAGTTAGGATTCTGTCCTGAGAATATGGGTTAGAACATTTTGTGAAAATATTACTGATCAGTGCTTGTTAGAAATTTATCCTTGTTTGTAATTTTCATGAACTAATTTCTCATAAGCATGGATAAGTACTGACTTTCATTTGGTTGTAATTTTCACCTACCGATTTACCGCTAATGCTCATAGCACAATCCTGAGTTCCTTAAAAAGTAAGACTCTAGGACAAATATGTTACCTGCAATGATCAGTAATGGATTTTGGTTTTGTGTGCAATTTTTACGAACCAATCTCTTCCAAATGATGAGGACAGAATTCCAACTGCTTTAAAATTAATAGTCTCCATTAAGTTTCTCACCAGCAATTATCAGGAATGTCTTTCTCTTTGTCACTTATTTTCACGAACTGATCTACCCCAAATGGTGAGAACAGAATCAGAACTGCATTGAAAATCAAGCTTCTCTTGAAATTTGTCACACACAATGATCACTAATGTCTTTCTCATTCTTAGCAATTTTTACGAATCGATCTCTTCCAAAATATCAGGGCAGAATCTTAATGACTTTGTGACGAAGACTCCATGGTAAATGTCTCACAAGGACTTTTTGACTTTCTCTTTCTTTGTAACCTCCATATGGCTCAGAGAGAAGCCTACTAGCTTTAGGAAGAAGAATCCATGAGAAATTTGTCACCAAGTTTAATCAGTAAGGCCGTTCTCTCTGTTTCCGTTTTAATGAACCGAGATATTTCAAAATAACAAGGCAGCGTACTAATGGCGTTCAGATGAAGAATCCATTAGACCTATGTCACAAGCATTTATCAGAAATGTCTTTAATGACTTGCATTTTATTTGTAATTTTCAAAAACTGGCCTATCCCAAATGCTCAGGAGGGAATCCTAAAGGCTTAAAATGAACATTCCATGCGAATTTGTCCAAAGACATGAAAAGTAATGATTTTCTTAGTTTGAAATTAGCATGCAAAATATCTTCCAAATGATCAGGACAGACTCACAACTGCTTTAAAATGAAATGTCTCCACTAAATTAGTCACCAGCAGTTATCAGTAATAACGTTCTCACAGAAAGAACAGGAGTACTTGTGGCACCTTAGAGACTAACAAATTTATTTGAGCATAAGCTTTCGTGGGTTACAGCCCACTTCTTCTTCTTCGGCTGTAGCCCACAAAAGCTTATGCTCAAATAAATTTGTTAGTCTCTAAGGTGCCACAAGTACTCCTGTTCTTTTTGCGGATCCAGACTAACATGGCTGCTACTCTAAAACGTTCTCACTGTTTGTAATTTTCACGACCTGATCACTTCCAAATGATCAGCACAGAAAGCTAAGGGATTTGTGATGAAGATTACTCTTTGAAAGCGGATGTTGTGAAGGACAAAACTATAATACGGTTCAAAAAAGAACTAGATAAATTCATGGAGGAGAGGTGCATCAAGGGCTATTAGCCAGGATGGGGTGGGATGGTGTCCATAGCCTCTGTTTGCCAGAAGATGGGAATGAGCAACAGAGAATGGATCACTTGATGATTACCTGTTCCGTTCATTTGCTCTTGGGCACCTGGCATTGGCCACTGTTGGAAGACAGTATACTGGGCTAGATGGCCTTTTTTCTGACCCAGTATGGCCGTTCTTTTGTTCTTAAGCTTGTCAGGATGCACACCTGCCCATGGCCTGTGAAGGGAGACAGTTCAAGGACAGACAAGGAGAGCATGTTTTGGCCAACACAATAGAGCAGACACACTGGGGAGAAGGAGGAAATTAATTCAGACATGGTGGACGCTTTCCTGGATCCAGACCGCTGCTGGGGAAGACAAATTACTATCTGTTCTGAGGATCAACAGCTCCCCCTTGTGACGTTATTGACATAATCTGTGACCGTATAGATCATTGTTGCAACCACTGTTATATATTTGCAGCAAATATTGTACAAAGGTTTTTGTGTGTTTATGGAAAGGTTATGATTTGCTGGTTACGATTATGCTATCTGTATGTGTGTATAATTTTTGTAGTTGAAGTTATGAATATTGGCTATGTACTTGTATCTTAATGTGTTTTGATTCTAAGTAGCCTCAGTGAAGCTCACCAGATGCAACAGGAGACGCACCAGAGCAACAGGAGATGGCCAGACTTCAGTTCCAAGTACTGGAAGAGCAGAGAAAGTCATTGCCACCTGATACTCCACTTCCCCGCCATAACAAAAGAACCTGGGAAAGGATCTGTCCCATTTACAAAGATACTGAACACATAGAGGAGTTTTTGTTTACTTTCGAACGTCTGTGTTCGCTGCATGGGATCCCAGATGAGCAGCGAATGCCTGTCCTGCTGACCAAATTGACTGGAAAAGTCAGGGAAGTAGTTAATGCATTGAGGGAACAAGAAGCCTTAGATTATGTGCTGTTTAAAGATTCTGTGTTAAGGTGATTCAATGCCACTCCTGAGTCTTACAGTGTTAAGTTTAGAAAGTTTAAAATGTCTATTGATTGTACTTTTGTCGTATGTGCTCATAAACTGGTGGGGTTTTGTTAAAAAGTGGGTTGTGAGAGCAAAGGCGCATGGGAGTTTTGAAAAACTGCTGGTTTTAATAACTTTGGAACAGGTCTTAGACATTGTGCTTGACCATTTGAGAGCAGCTGTGTGTGACAGGGAACCTGAGTCAGTCCTATGGGCTGCAGAGACTGCGGATGTCCATACTCCAAACAGGGCTTGAGAAGGGTGTAAACACCAGGGGAAAATGAATCACCATTCTCCCCAGTTTAAGAGGCGAGAAGGATTTAAAAGTGGGACCAGCCTCACTTCTGTGACAAAAGCTAATGGGGGCCCGGAGCAGAAAAACTCCTACTCCAAGGGAAAACAAGTGGTATAGCATTTATGTGGTACTTCTAGGCACATGAAACCAGAGTGTCCAAATGTAAAAAATAAAACCCCAACCCCAGTAAATGCTAATCCTATTATTATAAACTCACAGGCAAGCCACACAAGAGCCCAGCGCTGGTGCCCTGTGTGCAAATGCTGTTTCTGTTGTCTCTGAAGAATTTGACCTTAGAACTCATATTAAAGCTAAATATGGGAAAATTAATACAGAGTTTATTAGGCTAGGTCTACACTACGGAAGGGGCGGGGGGGCTCGACCTAAGATACGCAACTTCAGCTACGCGAATAGCGTAGCTGAAGTTGCGTATTTTAGGTCGACTTACCTGGCTGTGTGGACGGCAGTGAGTTGACCACTGCCAATCCCCCGTTGACTCCACTTCCGCCTCTCGCTGCGGTGGAGTTCCAGAGTCGATGGCAGAGCAATCAGGGATCGATTTTATTGCGTCTACACTAGACGCGATAAATCGATCCCCGATAGATCAATCGCTACCCGCCGATCCGGCGGGTAGTGAAGACGTACCCTTAGCAGTGCAAAAGTTAATGGAGTGAGGTGTATGGCATGGAGGGACACCACAGCAGATATTACTTGGGTTAAAGCAAGTCTTATCAGGGAGGAAGATTATTTGCCAGGTAAAAGTGTAGCTGTTGTAGCCTTATCTGAGTATTTTGTCAGGGTGCCTTTGGCTAAAATCCACCTTAAATGGAAGGGATTTGATGGCACCATGACTGTGGGAGTGAAAAACACAATCCCTAAGGATCTTATGATTGGAAATTATATTAAAGTTATGTTCAGTCAAGTTACAATAAACCAGGCACAGGGGGTAGGATTAATCCTGAGGTTGTGTCTATGGAGGGTTTCTCCAAAAGTCTATCTTTGCAGAGTAGCTGTTTGGGTGTGAATGAAGTTGCTAAATGTCTATCTAATGTCTCAGAAATAAATCTGGAATTAGATCAAGCAAAAGGAGAGGAGAACAAGCTTGGATGAGCCTAGGCAGCCTTGTGAACGGATGGCTGTGTCTAGTCAGCAGTTTGGGAAGACAAGGCTAGTGGAAAATAAGTGTCCCTATACCTTACCTGTTACCTGTGTGGAGAATTGTAACAGTAAAGGGAATGTACCTGTGTCGGTTGGGGTATTGACTTTCCTATGGAGGGAGCTACCCCAGCCTCCAAGCAGTTGTCTGTGAACAGCCCTGTGTGCTGGGACAAGGGAAATGATAGCCCAAGCTGTGTGTCTGGTAAAGGGGAATGTTTCTCCAGCTCTTCTTTGTCTGTGGAGCAGACAGGAGGTACCTTTCAGCCTGCGAGGGTTGAGGGTAGTGCAGTTGTCACAGAGCTGTTTCTGAATTTAACTAAAGCTCAGGAAGGGAATGGTCCTAAGTTTGTGTCTGCTAGGGACAATGACACTCTAGGTGAAGAGGGTAAGGGCAGAATTTCTGTGAGGGATGAATTGTTGCTCCTAGGGAAAGGAATTTTCATGGTAATCTGTGCAAGCAGTTTGCTGTAACTGAAGGGTGTGGAAGTGATTTGATCAAGAACGTTTCAATTCCTGATAGCCAATCAGTTGAGACAGGCTCTTGTACCTGGCTATGTTTGGTCCTAGACAGCATTTGATTCTTTTTCACTCCATGCTATAATAAAAGAACTAATTTAGACTATATTCACGATCTTGTTACATGCCGCAGAGCTGAGATCACTGATGTCTAGGTCTAAGTATTAGACTTACTTTGCGACAGTGTGCATCAGCAGTGAGGCTCCCCCCACAAACAGCTGAAATCACTGAGAGCTGTGTTAAGTGTATGAGCGGGGCCCTGAAGACATCTTGGTGTCTGGCAAACAGGGCAGTTGACAGAGAGACGTGCCAAGCGGCCAGAGCAGAGGCCCGGCAATCAGCCGTTGGGGCAATGAGCAAGTGCCCAAGCAGTGCAATCTGTAAGGTGCCTCCTTACCCGCCCCCTCCACACAGGATGGGAGGTGAACTCTGAAGATGACCCTCTGAACTCTGGGGCTGCATTGGCCAAGGACAGCAACTGAGAGTGGGGTACAGAGAAGGGACGGGACAGGCACGTTAAAGAGACTTTTTGGTTGCTGGACTTAAGACCCTGAGGGGAACAGGACACTGCCCAATTTACTTGGGAATGGGTCTTTTGCTCATGGTTTGTGTTTATGAACCCTAGTTGCGGTGTTTTCCCAAATTAATGCTGAGTTAATTCCTTCCTTTTATTAAAAGGTTTTGGTACACAGACTCTGTGCTTGTGAGGGGGAAGTATTGCCTCTTAGAGGTGCCCAGGGGGTGGTGTGTATTTGTCCCAGGTCACCGGGTGTGGGCTTGAGCCGGTTTTGTGATATATTGTTGAAAATGAACCCCTAGATCAGGGGCGGGCAAACTTTTCGGTTTGAGAGTCGCAACAGGTTTCCAAAATTGTCTGGAGGGCTGGTTAGGGGAGGCTGTGCCTCCCAAACAGCCAGGCGTGGGCTGGCCCCCGCCCCCATCAGACCCCCCTCCACTTCTCACTCCCTGATGGCCCCCCCAGGACTCCTGCCCCATCCAACCCCCCCCCCCCCCCCGTTCTCTGACAGCCCTCCTGGGACCTCTGCTGCATCACCCCTCCCTTCTCCCTGTCCCCTGATTACCCCCAGAACCCATGCCCCTGACTGCCACATCCAACCCTCCCTCCTTCCTGACTGTGCCCTGACCCCATTCAACCTCCCTGTTCCCTGCCCTCTGACCGCCCCGACCCCTATCCACACCTCTGCCCCCGAACTCCCCTGCCCCCTATCCGCTCTCTGCCCCCTTACCATGCTGCCTGGAGCACCGGTGGCTGGCGGTGCTACAGCTGCGTCACCGCATCTGGCTGCAGCTCTGCAGCGGCACTGCCCCAGGAGCTCGCAGCCCAGAGCATTGCGCTGGCTGCAGGGGAGGGGGAACAGCAGGGTAGGGGCCGGGGACCAGCCTCCCGGGCCAGGAGCTCAGGGGCCGGGCAGGAGGGTTCTGCGGGCCGGATGTGGCCCGCGGGCCATAGTTTGCCCATCTCTTCCCTGGATGCTGAACCCGGCCCTTGTTGCTGCTGGCTCCATGTGGCAGAAGGGTTACACAGTAATGGATTTTGGTTTGTTTTTAATTTTCATGTACCCATCTCTTCCAAATAATCAGGAGACAATCCTCATGGGTTTGAGATGAAGATAGCACTGAAAATTTGTCTCAAAGTACAGATCAGTAATGACTTTCTCTTTGTTTCTTATTTTCACGACACGTTCAAACTCAAAAGCTCAGGACAGAATCCTAACTGCTTAAAAATGAACATTCCATGCGAATTTGTCCCCAGCAAATGAACAGTACTGAATTTTATTTTGTCTGACATTTTCATGAAAAGATTTTGTCCTAAACCTAATCCTAAACGCTCACCGGGACAACATAACTTCCGCTCCGGTCAGGCAGTGCCCACTGCTCGCCTGGGCCCTATCCTGCACCCTTGGGGCTGAGCGGGCGGTGCCCTCGGGAGAGGAGCCGGGAGAATGATGAGAGTGATGAGGAAGGAGCCACTGTGAGTCCTCCTGACATCCAACCAGGGCAGGTATATCCGAGAGCTGGGCCCTGACCCCGCAGCTGCACCCCGGCCCCCCCAGGGAGTCACCCCGTGGCCCCTCTGGCTATGATGCCTCCGCTACCCGTTCCCCAGGGGCTGGGGCAGGTCCCGGCCAGGGACACCCAGCCTTTGTGTGGGGCACTGCTCGAGTGCACCAGGGTTTGCACCCACCCGGCCATACCTTCTATGGGCCCAGATGTGTAAAGGACCTGGTTCTGCCCCCGAGCCCTTGGGAATTACTGACCACAAAGTCTGCAGCATAAACACGTTTCCAGAGTTATCCTAAGGGGCAAGGGCACCAAGACAAGCAGCCTTCAAAGGTGTGCGGGGGAATGGGGGGGGGGTCACGTGTTAGCATCATCAGCATGGGTGGCTCGGCCCCTCTGCAGGGCTTTTCCTTCTCAGGTTTAAAGGCGGGAGTGTGTCATCATCCCCAGATTACAAACTGGGAAACAAACAGAGAAATCTTTCTACTAGCCATTTCCTAGAAGTGTGAAATGGAGAATTTAAGTAGTAAGAAGCTACTTCACTGCCGCACTGTGTTTGTTTTTCTTTTTCAATAGTCTTCGCCCTGGGGCAAAGCATTCAGATGCTCAGTCAGGACAGAAAATCTACAAATATGTGGTCAAATATCCTACTTTTTAGAATAATATGGAAACAGACCCTTGAAATTAAAATGAAGACACTGGGTTTGATTATTAACTATTCCTGCCTCCAGTAATAAACCTTTCAGGGAAGCTCCAAATTATTAATCAATTGTTTATCAAATACATTTCATATTGAACTTGTTTCCAGACAATAACCAAAGCTCTCTGATCTTTCTCCATTTCAAACAGTGATTATCCCATATTTACCTCGCTTCCAATGTGGGGCTTAAAATAGATCTTTGAATTAAAAAGCTCGTCTAACAATTGTGTAACTGTATCAAGTATTTTTCTCTTTAGATCTCTTGAGCTAGGGAGATGACTGAAGCTGATCATTGCAGTGCTACATTTAGAGTCTATTAATTGATGTTGCACAACATCATTGTTTGGATACTATTGTTACTATTAGGCCCATCCTTGCAGATTTTTCTATATGGAAGAGCTGTTCCCCACATGTAGGTTCAGACCCACAGCTGGAAGAATTAAGGTTCATGTGAGACAAGTTTAGCTTTCCTTCCCAGGTGAGTAAGAGTCAAGGAGGCCATGTGACTAACTCAGGCAAGACCTGGGGGAATAAGGGAGGAAAGGACAGGCTCCTGGGGTAGTCCCTGGGGAAGGGAGCTCAGGTGGGCTCCCTATGTGGGTTTTAGGCAGGGCAGATGCCTGAGAAGCTGTAGCTAGAGTGAGGAAGTAGCTGCAGGGGTGTGCTGCAAGGAGCAAGACTGTTCTTGCAGGAAGGGAGGGAAGAGAAGCCCTCTCTGAGCAGGAGAGCTGGGGGTTCCAGATACCGGGAGAGAGACTGACCTGAACCAGCTCTGGGAAGGAGGGCTGGGGACTCTTGACTCAAGGGAAGAGGAGAGTGTTTGAATTCTGCAGGAGAGGCGGACGCTGAGGTCTGAGGGTCTGTGCTCAGATTGAGACTAAGGTGGAGAAGCTGCAGGATTTATTAAAATGGACCCCAGAAGGGGACTGCTTTGATAATTTATCTGACTTGTGAGTAAATGTTAAAGGGCCCTGAGCAGAAAGGGAAACTGAGGCAGAGCTCTGCAGATCCACCCCAGGTCACAAGAGGATGCTTTGAAGGCCACTAACCCTGCTACAGCCTGGGTTACTAGGAAAAGGTTGCTGATCGGCTATGGCTCCAGGTGGAGATAACTTCCCCATTGATGGGCGGAGCTGTTGATCCCCAGGACAGATAGTAATGTGTCTTCCCCAGCAGGGGTCTGGATCCAGGAAAATGTCCACCAGCTCTTAGTTTCCCCCTTCTCCCCACTGTCTCTTCTCTATTGTGTTGGGCAACACATGCTCTCCTGGTCTGTCTTTGTACTGTCTCCCTTCACAGGACATGGGCAGGTGTGCATCCCGACAGGCTTAAGAACATAAGAACGACATACTGAGTCAGACCAAAGGCCATCTAGCCCAGTATCCTCTCTTCCGACAGTGGCCAATGCCAGGTGCCAAAGAGCGAATGAACAGAACAGGTAATCATCAAGTGATCCATCCCCTGTCACTCATTCCCAGCTTCTGGCAAACAGAGGCTACTGACACCATCCCTCCCTACCCTGGCTAATTGCCCTTGATGGATCTATACTCCATGAATTTATCTAGTTCTTTTTTAAACCCTTTTATGTTTGGCCACTTGCAGAGAGGAATCTTCATCACATAGCCCTTTGCATGCTTCCAAATGATCAGCATGGAATGCTATCTGTGGAAAAATTACAAACAGAGAGAAAGTCATTACTGATAAAAGTTGGTGTCAAAATTGTCATGGATGTTCTTCTTCCTAATCCCATAGGCTTTGTCCTGATGATATGACAGGATTGGTTCCTGAAAATTACCAACAAAGAAAAACTCAACCGTGATCAATGTTTGTGAAAATATTCTCATGTTATCTTCATTTTCAGTCACTTAGGATTCTCTCCTGAAGTTCTGCGGTAGATATGTTTATGAAATGTACAAATAATGAGAAAGTAATAACATGGCTTCTTCATCACAGAATCATTATTTTTCTGCTCTGATATTTTGGAAGTAATCAGTTTGTGAAAACAGCAAAAAAGAGAAAGAGATTAGTGATCACTGCAGGCGTCAAATTTCTTGGAGAATCTCGATTTTTTTGGAATGCTTCAAGCAGGGCTGCATCACTCAGAGCCAGAAGGGCTGGAAAAGCAGCATAGGGAGCAATGACGGTTAGAGCACAGACCGTTCTGGTTAGCCCAAATCCCAGTCAAGCTGGAGTGAACCCCTTTGTTCAGGCTCTATGTCTCACTCTCAGGCTGACCTCTTTTCCTCACATCTCTTTCCCGCTGTGAGACCAAGCTGAGCAGGGTCCCTTTAACCAGTGACCTGGCGAATTGCGGCCCCAAAAATGTTCTCTATAAGCACCACTGCATCTTTCTCAGCCCTTGTAGCTGTCCTGCCGGGCACGTCCAAGATTCCTACAGCTCAGTTTCTAATCAATCAAACGTACAGTTTCCAATACACAGGTCAGAGCAGTTTGACGTCCTTCCTTCGGTCTGGTCTATTAGATGGCACCAACAGGGTGCACGTCAGGAATGTTCATGCAGCCCTGAGCCCTTTTGCCACCCTGAAACCTTTGGTGTGAAACTGGGATGGGTCCTGCCATGACCTCCCCCCACCTCCTATGCCAGGGTGCATGGCATGGAGTGCACCCACATTCCTCCATGTGTCAGCTGGCGTGGCTGCAGTCAGGGGTGTCCTGATGCCTAGGTTAGGTTATTGAGTGACCCCTTGAGCATTTGGGAGGCTCAGTGTAGGTTTGTCCCCCTGGTAGGTTGGGCTTAACCCAGTCACATCTCTGGGGCTCTGATGTCCCAGGGGCTGGTGAGGCAGGGATGCAATGTGCTTCCATGCACTGACAGGCCCCCTTCTCGCACCACGGGACAGGACAAACACATTTGGCAGCCCCTCTTTCCTGCCTGTGTCTCCCCCACTCAGCTGGGGTCTCAGCTACCACAAGGCTCAGCCTAGCCTTTGCTTTCATAGAGGACAGACACCTCCATACAATTTTGGAAACCTGATGCAGCCCTCAAGCCAAAAAGTTTGCCCACCCCTGGCCTAGGCTGCACCTGGAGGAGGAGCCAGGGAGCAATGAGAACTAATTAAAGATGAGGCTCGGCTGCCCAGGGATAGGAGGGGCCTGTAGAAAGCCCAGTAGCAAAGAGCAGAAGAGGGCTGCAGAGAGAGAGGCTGCAGGCACACTCAGGGTGAGCGAAGACAAGGTGGGAGGTAGCCCAGGGATACAGCAGTAAGGGTCAGGACTGTGCAGATGTAGGGTCCCTGGACTGGAACCCAGTGTAGAGAGCGGGGTCTGGATTCCCCTTCCAGCCGCTGGCTGTGGTGCCATTAATGGGCAGTGAAAGTGAAGACTGCCTGGGACAGTGGGTCCTGACAGACCTAGATACATGCATGTGATGTTATTGACATAAACTGGGACCGTATAGATCATTGTTGCAACCAAGGTCCTGTAGTGGCACCCAAATCTTGTATAAAGGGGGTCAAATGGGGTGTCTAAGACAAGGTTATGGTTTACTGGTTATGATTATGCTGTCTATATGTGTGTATCAGTTTTGTAGTTGAGGTTATGAATATTGGCTCTATACTGTCTGTATGGCAAACTTATGCTATGCTTCTGGGTGACATCCCAGACAAGCTGAGATTAGCTCTGCCTAGCTTGCTTGATGGCCCATTAAGGACCATCAGCTATACAATGGACCCACTGAGAGAAGGCAGGTACGCCTTGTAACTCAGCAAAGTATGCAGGGACTGGCCCATGTGACTCCAGACTCCATTTTGCTGTAATTTTCCACAGTAAGAACAAAGAAGTGTTCTTACACCTGGAAAAGACTATATAAGGCTGATGCCTCATCTCCATCTTGTCTTCAATCCTGCTTCTTACCTCTGGAGGAACTTTGCTACAAACTGAAGCTCTGAACAAAGGACTGAGGACCCATCCCAGCGGGGGATGTATTCCAGAGACTTGATTTGAACCTGCAGTTTATTCCATCACTGCTACAAGCCTGAACCAAGAACTTTGCCATTACTGTATGTAATTGATTCCATTTAACCAATTCTAACTCTCATCTCTATCTTTTTCCTTTTATGAATAAACCTTTAGATTTTAGATTCTAAAGGATTGGCAACAGCGTGAGTTGTGGGTAAAATCTGGTATATTGACCTGGGTCTGGGGCTTGGTCCTTTGGGATCAGGAAAACCTTTTTTCTTTTATTTGGGTATTGGTTTTCATAACCATTTGTCCCCATACGAGTGGTACTGGTGGTGATACTGGGAAACTGAAGTGTCTAAGGAGATTGCTTGTAAAACTTGTGGTTAGCTGGTGGGGTAAGACCGAAGTCCTCTTAGTCTGGCTGGTTTGGTTTGCCTTAAAGGTGAAAAAACCCCAGCCTTGGGCTGTAACTGCCCTGTTTGAGCAATTTGTCCTGCGTTGGTACTCTCAGTTGGGTTCTGCCAGAACCGCATTGTCACAATGCACCATCCCCTGGAAGGAGAGGACTACAGGGACCTGGCCCAGAGGGTCAAGCCACGAAGCGGGAGCAGATGAGTCCCAAGAGAGCGAGACTGAGAGTGACAGAGAGCAATGGCAGGAAGGGGTGTTGGCCTGGTGGAGCTAATCCCCAAACATGGCCAGAAGGAGGCGCTGTAGTGGTGACAGGGCCCCAAGGGGGAGACTAGGACTGGCTGGGGAATGAAACTGGGACTGGGCTGAGACGTTTGAGGAGTGGAGACTAGGGCTGGCTAGGCGAGAAGCCAGGGGCAGGGAAGAAACAGGACTGGGAGAGGGACGGGTTAGAGGGAAAGGGCCAGAAGAGTCTGTGCCCACTAGAGCACACTCCTTTCCAAGGAGGAGAGGAACCCAACTCCCCTGAGTCTCTCCATTCCTCTGCTGTCAGCAAACATCTGTGAGCTCCCAGCAAAGCGCATCTCATCTTCTCCTAGTGCTGCTCCACGGAGGGATTAACAAGCTACAGCTGTTATCCTAGCTCAGGTGGCAGAGGGCTGTGTGTTGGGTGTAAACGTTCCAGTCCTGTGAATGGCCCATCCTGGTGTCAGTATGAGGCCAGATGGTAGAATTTCTGTTTCCCTGTTTGCTTTTTTAAAAAACTAGGAAATTGCACACACACACACACAAATTATTATATTAAGGTTGTAAAGTCAAGCACTCAAAAGATGGGAAATGCCAGCATGAGGACTGCCTGTGTAACTTTTATCTGGCATTGTGATATAGGCTTGATATAGTGATGGTAAGGAAGGCAGAGAGCTGTTATGTACCAGAGAGTGGCTTATCGACAGAAGATAAAAGGCGTCAGTTTTCATGGTCAATTTTCATTATGGCCAAAGGGCCAGGGACCATGCGGTCACAAGCTTTGAGCTCACCTGAGAGGCAAAACAGAAGGAATCAGTAGTCTCAGGATGCAATTAGGGGTGCTGGAATGGGTGTGGTGGGGAACCCAGGGGGCAATGGGCTATACCCTCCCCCATTTTACCTGCCATAAGGACAAGCGAGGGGGGAAGGGGTGGTGTAAGGATGGGGTCTCAGAGGGCAGGGGTGGTGCAGGGGGTGAGGTCAGGGTTCAGGCGCTCATTTCCCGCCCCCCTCCCCATAGGAAGCTTCCACTGCTCCTGGATGCAATACATCCAGCTGCAGGAGGTGCCTGCCTGTGCAGTCAGAGAAGGGTTAAAGGAAGTTGTGGTGGATGGGGAACATGTGGGTTTCGGAGTCAAATCTACCTTGCCGGCAGAATGGTTTCCATAGACTTGACTTTGCAAAGCCAGGAGAACCACGAAAATTGTTTTCTCTGGGCATGTCAAGCTCTTTCACATTGTTTCCTTCCCCTCTCCCCTGCTTTCTCCAGCTCTGACACCACCTTCCTTCACAGCCCTGCAAAGGTCTGTCTGACCAGTGTAACTGTTGGGATGGCAGGCTCTGCCCCATCCCCTATTAAGCAAAACAACACTATGGATTCCTGTGACCCCACAGCCTGCTGTGAGCTGTTGGGTTCTAGGCCAGTATTGCAGAATACCGTCGTGTTTAATTATGGCTGATAGTGCATGTGCCTCTGGAGCGGCCTGAGCGAGAAGCTGTCCTGGGATATACGCAGACGGCAGCAGGACAGGTCTTAGTGCAGCAAAAGACACAAGTGATTACTTAATTATAGCAGAACCTCCGTTCTCCTGTGTGCTGCTGAAGGAGATCATTCACTTCCCTCGCCACTGTCAGTGCACAGAGGAACTGTGGGGATCCTCTCCAATGTATCAACATCATTCTTGAATTGTGGACACCAGAACTGGACACAGGATTCCAGTTGCAGCCTCGCCAGTGCCAAATACAGAGGTAAAATACCCTCTCTGCTCCCTCCCATGCAAGATTCCCCTGTTTATGCATCCCAGGAGTGCCTTAGCTCTTTGGGGCACAACATCATAGTGGGAACTCATGTTCAGCTGGTTATCCACCAGGACCCCCAATCTTGTCAAAGTCGTTGTTTCCCAGGAGAGAGTCCCCATGTTGTAAGTCTGGCCTATATTCTTTGTTCCTTGATGTATACGTTTATGTTAAGCCGTATTAAAATACATATTGTTTGCTTGCACCCAGTTTATCAAGGGATCCAGATGGCTCTGAATCAGTGACCTGACCTCTTCATTATTTACCACTCCCCAATTTTTGTGTCATGTGCAAACTTTATCTGTGATGATTGTATGTTTTCCAGGTCATGAAAAAAATGTTACATAGCATTGGGCCAAGAACAGATCTGTGCAGGATTCCACTGGAAACACACCTGCTTGATAAGGATTCCCCATTCACAGTCACATGTTGAGAGCTATCAGTTAGCCAGTTTTTTAGTCCATTTAATGGGTGCTATCTTAATTTTATAGTGTTCTAGTTTTTTTTAATCAAAACGTCATGTGGAACCAAATCAAACACCTTACAGAAGTCTGTTTATTATGTCAACACTATTATCTTTATCAATCAAACTTGTAATCTCATCAAAAAAGATATCAAGTTAGTTTGACAGGCTCTATTTTCTTTAAACCATGTTGATTGGCATCAATTTCATTCATTCATGTTCTTATTACGCCTCTGGCGTTTAGGGCAGTGACAAAGTTCCTCCATTTCTGTCTGTTTCTGGCAAGCCTTTCAATGGTTCCCCAGCTGTGTCCCAGGTTTTTCAGCTCGGCTTTCACAGCTCTTCACCATGTTGTTTTCGGGCAGCCTCGTTTTCGCTTGCCTTCAGGTGTCCATCTTATTGCTACTCTGATGATGGAATCAGTTTCCATCCGAAGCACATGACCGATCCATCTCCAGCGCCTCCTGGCAATGATGGTACTCAGATCCTCTTGGCTGCACTGTGTCAATAGATCTTGGTTTGAGATTGTTCTGGGCCAAAAGATATGGAGGATTTTTCTGAGGCAGGTTGTATGGAATGAAGACAGTTTGGACATGTCACACTTTCTCATTCCCCAGCATTCTGCACTATAAAGTAGTGTTGAAAGCAGGGCCAGCTCCAGGGTTTTTGCCGCCCCAAGTGGCGCAAAAAAAAAAAAAAAAAAAAAAGCCGTGATCGGTGGCAATTCGGCGGTAGCTCCACTGCGCTGCTTTCTTCTTTGGCGGCAGGTCCTTCCCTCTGAGAGCCCTTGGGAATGACTGACCCTCCGTCAAATCAACGGCCTGTTAAACCCAGGGTTTTCAGTTTAATCTTTGGGGGGACCATTCTGTGTGACAGTTGTTTGTGTTTCTCCCTGATGCACAGCCACCATTCTTCATTTTAATTCCCTGTACCTGTACGCCATGTCGTCACTCGGCCCGCCCTCCCTCCTTCCCCTAGTCCGTCAGATACTACTTTCACGCCTTTTTTTGAATTCTGGGTTGAGATCCCAATGCCCGGATGATGCAAAACAGTGTCGCGGGCGGTTCTGGGTACATGTCATCAGGCCCCTCCCCCCCCGTCACAGCAACGGCAGACAATAGATTCGCGCCTTTACCTGGGTTACCTGTGCAGACAACATACCACGGCAAGCATGGAGCCCGCTCAGCTCAGCTGAGCTCACCGTCACCATATGTCCTCTGGGTGCCGGCAGACGTGCTCAGACCTCAGCGAAAAGAATATCCCCATTGTTATTGCTGCTTGCTGTGCGCTCCACAATATCTGTGAGAGTAAGGGGGAGACATTTATGGCGGGGTGGGAGGTTGAGGCAACTCGCCTGGCCGCTGATTATGCGCAGCCAGACACCAGGGCGGTTAGAGGAGCACAGCAGGGCGCGGTGCGCATCAGAGAAGCTTTTGTGACTGGCCAGGCTACTGTGTGAAACTTCTGTTTGTTTCTCCTTGATGAACCCTCCAAACCCCCCCCCCCCGACCCGGTTCACTCTACTTCCCTGTAAACCAACCACCCCACCCCACCCTCCCCTCCCCAATTCGAGCACCGCTTGCAGAGGCAATAAAGTCATTGTTTTTTCACATTCATGCATTCTTTATTAGTTCCTCACAGAAGTAGGGGGATAATTGCCAAGGTAGCCTGGGATGGGTGGGGGAGGAGGGATGGAAAAGGACACACTGCATTTTAAAACTTTAAGTCTTATTGAAGGCCAGCCTTCTGATGCTTGGGCGATCGTCTGGGGCGGAGTGACTGGGTGGACGGAGGCCCCCCCAACGTGTTCTTGGGCGTCTGGGTGAGGAGGCTATGGAACTTGGGGAGGAGGGCTGTTGGTTAAACAGGGGCTGTAGCGGCGGTCTCTGCTCCTGCTGCCTTTCCTGCAGCTCAACCATACGCTCGAGCATATCAGTTTGATGCTCCAGCAGACGGAGCATTGACTCTTGCCGTCTGTCTGCAAGCTGACGCCACCTATCGTCTTCAGCCCGCCACTTGCTCTTTTCATCCCGCCATTCATCCCGCCACCTCTCCTCTTGTTCATATTGTGCTTTTCTCATGTCCGACATTGACTGCCTCCACGCATTCTGCTGTGCTCTATCAGCGTGGGAGGACATCTGCAGCTCCGTGAACATATCGTCCCGCGTCCTACGTTTTCTCTTTCTAATATTCACTAGCCTCTGCGAAGGAGAAACATTTGCAGTTGGTGGAGGAGAAGGGAGAGGTGGTTAAAAAAGACACATTTTAGAGAACAATGGGTACACTCTTTCATTACAAGGTCGCATATTTCGGCTTGCAGGCAGCCATGGTAGGCCACAGTGTTTTGGCTTTTTTAACCTTCTTAACATGCGGGAAAGGTTTCAAACAGCAGCGCATTTCCCATATCAAGGATGAATTGGGTTGTCCATTTAAAATGGGTTTTCAATGTAAAAGGAGGGGCTGCGGTTTCCCGGTTAACATGCGGCACAAACCCAAGTAAACCACACCCCCCCACACACACACGATTCTCTGGGATGATCACTTCACCCCTCCCCCCACCGCATGGTTAACAGCGGGGAACATTTCTGTTCAGAAGAGCAGGAACGGGCGCCTCTGAATGTCCCCTTAATAAAATCACCCCATTTCAACCAGGTGACCGTGAATGATATCACTCTCCTGAGGATAACAAAGAGAGATAAGAAATGGATATTGTCTGCATGCCAGCAAACACCGGGACCATACGCTGCCATGCTTTGTTATGCAATGATTCCAGACTACGTGCTACTGGCCTGGAGTACATGAAGGAGAGCTTTCTGGAGATGTCCCTGGAAGATTTCCGCTCCATCCCCATACAGGTTAACAGACTTTTCCAGTAGATGTACTGGCCACGATTGCCAGGGAAAATTAATCATTAAACACGCTTGCTTTTAAACCATGTGTAATGTTTACAAATATTTACAAAGGTACACTCACCAGAGGTCTCCTGTGTGCCCTGAGGGTCTTGGGTGAGTTCGGGGGTTACTGGTTCCAGGTCCAGGGTCACAAACATATCCTGGCTGTTGGGGAAACCGGTTTCTCCGCTTTCTTGCTGCTGTGAGCTACCTACAGTACCTCCATCCTCATCTTCCTCGTTCCCCGAACCGTCATCCCTGTGTGTTTCTCCATTGATGGAGTCAAAGCACACGGTTGGGGTAGTGGTGGCTGCACCCCCTAGAATGGCATGCCGCTCCGCGTAGAAGCGGCAAGTTTGCGGCTCTGCCCCGGACCTTCCGTTTGCTTCTCTGGCTTTGTGGTAGGCTTGCCGTAGCTCCTTAATTTTCACGCGGCACTGCTGTGTGTCCCTGTTATGACCTCGGTCCTTCATGGCCTTGGAGACCTTTTCTAATACTTTGCCATTTCTTTTACTGCTACGGAGTTCAGCTAGCACTGATTCATCTCCCCATATGGCGAGCAGATCCCGTACCTCCCGTTCGGTCCATGCTGGAGCTCTTTTGCGATCCTGGGACTCCATCACGGTTACCTGTGCTGATGAGCTCTGCGTGGTCACCTGTGCTCTCCACGCTGAGCAAACAGGAAATGAAATTCAAACGTTCGCGGGTCTTTTCCTGTCTACCTGGTCAGTGCATCTGAGTTGAGAGTGCTGTCCAGAGCGGTCACAATGAAGCACTGTGAGATAGCTCCCGGAGGCCAATAACGTCGAATTCCGTCCACACTACCCCAATTCCGACCCGCAAAGGCCGGTTTTATCACTAATCCCCTCGTCGGAAGTGGTGTAAAGAAACCGGTTTAAAGGACCCTTTAAGTCGAAAGAAAGGGCTTCGTCGTGTGGACGTGTCCAGGCTTAATTCGATTTAACGCTGCTAAAGTCGACCTAAACCCGTAGTGTAGACCAGGCCTGAGAAAGGACATAGACGTTGTGATATTGACAAGCTGAAGTCCCTTGAAACACAGAAAGCCTTTGTTCTGCAGTTAAAGAACAGGTTTCAAGCATTTGCAGACCTTGATGAAGAGGAGGGGAATGCAGATGAGGAGATCAACAAGAAGTGGGACAAAGTAACAGCAATTTATAAACAGAGCAGTGAAGCCTGTCTAGGCTACAGGCAGAAGAGAAGGAAGGAGTGGATTACACCCAGCACATGGAACGTCACAGAAACCAGACGAACCCTGAAGAAAAAAGTTTTAGACACAAAATCCCAGAAGCTAAAGGACAAATACCATGAGCAGTATAGCAAGGCACACCGGGAGGTCAAACGTCTTGTGAGAGTGGACAAACGGCATTATGTTGATGATCTGGCAACACAAGCAGAGGATGCAGCTGCTCGTGGTGAACAAAGAACCGTCTACAAAATGACGGAGCTTATCAGTGGTAAACAGTGGACACCAACAAACACTCTCATCAGGAACAAACAAGGATACCTACTAACAACCAAAAAAGAACAAGAAATGCACTGGACAGAGCATTTCAAAGAATTGCTGAACAGGGAGCCACCTAAAGAGGAAGCAAACATTCAGGAGGCAGAAGAAGATCTTGATATCAACACAGACACCCCAACTAAGGAAGAGATCATTCAAGCCATCAAATCCTTAAAAAATGGGGAAGTTCCTGGCAAGGATAACTTGAATGCAGAATTGTTCAAAGTAAATCAGGTACACTGCCCTCCTTTAATTCTTTATTGATGGAGTTCCATATCTGCCACTCTATCATCTTGCCCAGATTTGATGTGAGATTGACAGGCAATAATTACCTGGGTTATCCCATTTACCCCTTTTCAAAATTACCACAACAAGAACTTTCTTCCAGTTCTCGGGAAGTTCTCCAACGCTCTCAAACTTACTGAAAATTAATGTTAGCACTCCAGTCAGCTCCTCAGCCAGCTCTTTTAAAACTCTTGGTTGCAAGTTCTCAGGACTGGCTAATTTAAAAATGTCTAACTTTGGTAGCATGCAGTGTTGTTGTTTAGCAGGCCACTTCAAATTGAACAGTCTCTTGAAATATGTGTTAACTACTTATGCTAAACAGTCTGTTTCACCGTGTATTTAGCAGTGACACTCTGAGTAGGTTTACCAGACCTGAAGAGCTCTGTGTAAGTTCAAAACCTTCTCTGTCTGACAGGAGATGTTTCAATAAAAAATATTACCTCACCCACCTTGTCTCTCTAACTTTAGTAGCTTCTGTTTTGCATCCTCTAGAGATACTGGTGGAATGGAAAGAGTGTTATCATCATCCTGTGATGAGACTATATCAGGGGTGAGCAAACTTTTTGGTCCAAGGGCCACATCTGGGTATAGAAATTGTATGGCAGGCCATGAATGCTCACGAAATTGGGGTTGGGAGTGATGGCTCTCGCTGGGGGTGCAGGCTCTGGGGTGGGGCCAGAAATGAGGAGTTCAGTGTGTGGGAGGGGACTCTGGGCTGGGGCAGGAGGGTTGAGGTGTGGGCTGGGGGTGGACTGTGGGGGTGGGGCTGGGAATGAGGAGTTTGGGGTGTAGGAGGGTGCTCCAGGCTGGGACCCAGGGGTTCAGAGTGTAGGAGGGAGATCAGGGCTGGGGCATGGGGTTGGGGCACTGGGGGAGGCTCAGGGGTGCAGGCTCCAGGTGGCGCTTACCTCAAGCAGCTCCCAGAAGCAGCGGCATGGCCTTCCTCTGGCTCCTACAAGGAGGTGCAGCCACGTGGCTCTGCTGCGCACTGCCCCATCTGCAGATACCGCCTCTGCAGCTCCCATTGGTCGCAGTTCCCAGCCCCCAACCCCGCTCTTCAGCGGGAGCTCGAGGGCCAGATTGAAACAGCTTTTGGGTTGGATCTGGCCCACAGGCCGTAGTTTGCCCACCCCTGGACTATATCATCTGGTTTTCCCCAAATACAGAACAGAAATATTTAGTGAACACTTCTGCCTTTTCTGCATCATTATTGATAATTCTACCATTTCCTTTTAGTAATGGACTGTACCATTGTCAGGATTCTTTCTGTTCCTAATACATTTTTAAAACTTTTTTATCTCAGAGGGTTGACACCAGAACTGGACACAGTATCTGGTAGCGGTCTCACTGATATCATGCAGTTGGTGCCATCTCCTTACCCCTGCCCAACATTACCCTATATATTCAAGGATCGCGTTTGCTCTCTTATCCACAGCAGCATTGCACTAGGAGCATGTGGTCAATTGGTTTCCGCATGACCCTGTTGTCCTTTTCAGAGTCACTGCTTACCATGCAGGCTCCCCTCCCCCAGGCATGACCTATATTCTTTGGTCCCAGATGTATGGCCTTGCTTTTGTCTGTGTTGTTCAAATGTCCCTGTTTCCCATGTGACCCAGAACTGACCTGTCCTTATTCACCACCATATCAATTTGTCATCTGCAAACTTTACCAGCAATTTTATATATTCTTCCAGATCATTGATAAAGGTATTGAAAAGAATCAGTCTATTTGTACCCGTGGGTCTCTCACACACCCTAGTCCTGGCAGCTCCCTCTGTGCCCATGGGTCTCCTGTATACCCTGCTCCTGGCAGCTCCCTCTATGCCCATGGGGCTCCCCACACCCTGTGGATGGCAGCTCCCTCTGTGCCCATGGGGCTCCCCATACCCCAGGCCATGTCAGGGATCTAGACTCGGAGCTGAGTGGTTACAGACCATGTCAGGTGTGTGGGCTCAGGGCTGGATGGATACAGACCATGTCAGATGTCTGGGCTCAGAGCGGGTGGGTACAGGCCACGTCAGGGGTCTGGGCTCGGTGCTGGGTGGGGACAGCTCAGGTGAGCTGTTCCTTCACCCAGGGGGATACGCTCTTGGCTCCAGGCCCCCTTGGGGAATGCCTAGAGCCATGGGACTAAAATTCACTTTCAGTGAATATCCTGCAAAACCAGCTTTTCCATTCTTTGTTCCCAGGAGCATTCCCGCCTGCTAACCCCCCTGCTAGGCGACACGCGCAGCTTCCGTGGGCGTGACGGGGGAGGGGGGCTCAGCTGCGCTGACCTGCAGCACAGGGCAAATAAGGGTGCAGACAGCAAAGCGTTTCGTTAACAAACTGGTGTTGCTTTCCCTGCCATGTCTCATCTTCCAGCCAGGGTTCACCCACAGCTCTCGGTCCTGGCCTGCAGCCTCCTGCTACCCCAGACTTGGGGGCTGGGCCCAAGGCACTGTCAGCAACCCCTGTGCTGGGCTGGGACCTGCCCTGCTGCAGCCCCATGACTGGCCCTGGCTCTGATACTCAGACGAGGCTGTGCCAGGCAGGTGCTCATCACAGAAGGCAATTAGATTAGTCAGGCATGACTTGACCTTGGTGAATTCATGCTGACTGTTCCTGATCACTTTCCTCTCCTCGAAGTGCTTCAGAATTGATTCCTTGAGGACCTGCTCCTTGATTTTTCCAGGGACTGAGGTGAGGCTGACTGGCCTGTAGTTCCCTGGATCCTCCTTCTTCCCTTTTTAAAAGATAGCACTACATTAGCCTTTTTCCAGTTATCCAGGTCCTCCCCCAATCGCCATGAATTTTCAAAGATAATTGCCAAAGGCTCTGCAATCAAATCCGCCAACTCCTTTAGCACCCTTGGATGCAGCGCATCCGGCCCCATGGACTTGTGCTCGTCCAGCTTTTCTAAATAGTCCTGAACCACTTCTTTCTCCACAAAGGGCTGGTCACCTCCTCCCCACACAGTGCTGCCCAGTGCAGTAGTCTGGGAGCTGACCTTGTTCGTGAGGACAGAGGCAAAAAAAAGCATTGAGTACATTTGCTTTTTCCAAATCCTCTGTCACTAGGTTGCCTCCCCCATTCAGTAAGGGGCTCACACTTTCCCTAACCTGCTTCTTGTTGCTAACATACCTGTAGAAACCCTTCTTGTTACTCTTAACATCCCTTGCTAGCTGCAACTACAATTGTGATTTAGCCTTCCTGATTTCATTCCTGCGTGCCTGAGCAATACTTTTATACTCCTCCCTGGTCATTTGTCCAAGCTTCCACTTCTTGTAAGCTTCTTTTTTGTGTTTAAGATCAGCAAGGATTTCACTGTTAAGCCAAGTGGTCACGAGGCTTTTTTGGGGTGTGTGGAAGCTTGCGCCTTTCCCCCCCCCCACAGCCAAAGCCGTGCCAGCGGGGGGGTTCCTTGTCTGCACTGGTCAAGTCCCTGCCTGCTGGCCCTGAAGGGGACCTCAGGTGGGTTTTGGGGTGGGAGCGGGGGGGGGGCCCACAGGTCCCTCTTTCTCTCGCCACCTCAACCCACTCACCTGTCCCCTGGGCCATGAGGCTCACGGAGAGCACTAGGTACCTGGCTCCTGGGTGAGCAAAACAGTTCCAATCCCTCTGGGGCGTGCCCCCCCCCCCTCCCGCTGCTTCCAGTCTATGGGGTAGACAGGCAAGTAACAGATGGCAACACAGAGTGGTACCCAGCACCCACCAGCCGACTCTGCGTTACCTCAGGAGGCATCGTCCCAGAAGGTGCACTGAGAAACCACTGCCATGGCCTTGCCCATTACCAGGGATCTGGGGTTTCCCTCTGTTCCCAGCGTGCCTGGGAGGCGGATGTGAGTGGGGCCACCGCCTTTTTTGCGCCCTCCAAACCCCCGTGCACCATCGCGGCCACACACTTGCGCTGAGCTCCTTGTCCAAGGTTGGTCGCCCAGCTGATCCCCATCGTTCCCCATGCACTGAAGTAGCATGGAGTTGGGGAGGATGGTCCCGGCGACCAGGGCAGATGGCCAGTCGTGTGGGCAGAGTCTCAGAGGGGTGGCTCGGGTACACGCACGGAGGAAGGCACGACGGTGGCTCGGCAGTGGACCACGACTGATGGAGGAGGACCCCCCCCCCATCAACCTCACCCCCCACAAGCCAGTGACCCTTTACGAGACAGCATGGTGACATGGCATGGAGGCCATGGCCGGCTTCCAGGCAACCTGCTAGAGAAGAAGTCAGCGACCCAGACAGGGACGGCAGCAGGGGGTTAACTGGGGCTCCAGTGAGAGGGTGGTATGAGGGTCCCACTGACGACGGCGGCCACACCCCCTCCACGGCCTGCGCCAGAGGTGTGCATGGAGCTGGCCCGGCGGGTGTGGTGGGGACCGCAGTGCACCCCTGCTCGCTCTTGCGACCATAGAATTATAGAATATCAGGGTTAGAAAGGACCTCAGGAGGACATCTAGTCCAACCCCCTGCTCAAAGCAGGACCAATCCACCGCCCCCGTCAGCAGGACAAACCTGGAATCACAGCCGAACTCCTGGTTCTCTCGATTGGCCGAGGTGGCTTGGGGCAACCCCTTCTGGACATCCATGAGACAACCAGCCATCAGGTCAACCCATTCCCATGAATGGGGTTGACCTGGTGAGGACTGTGAATGTTTCCCCAGAGTAGACCAGACTCGGCCTGATGGTCAGGGTCCCAACCAGGCAGGGGAGCCACTAGAACCATTGTGGGAAAAAAAGGATCAGGCCTGCTGAGCCCAGGACCTGGCCACTAGGCAAGTTGCCCAGGTCTCACCATTCCCGGCTGCAGCGAGGGGCTGCTCCCCGCCATGGACAGGCTCGGGCCCCTGGAAGTCCAAAACATTTTTCTTTTCCTTTCTCCCACCACTGAGGAGGGCTACCCAGGGAGGGGGCTCCAACGGCTGAAGGGAGCTCTGGGTTGACGTGGGGGCTGGACTGTCCCAGGGTTGACCTGATGGCTGCCGGGAGCTGGGGTTGACCTGGTGGCCAAGTGGGAACTTAGACCTTTTCCCCGGGGCAGATCAGACTCGGCCCGACGGTCAGGGTCCGAACCAGCCAGGGGAGCCGTTGGAACCGTTGTGAGGAAAAAAAGGATCAGGCCCACCAAGGCCAGGACCCAGCAGCCAGGCAAGCCACTCGGGGCTCACCGTCCCTGCCCACAGCGAGGGACTGCCTCTCCTCCTCCCTCTGGATAGGATCAGGCCCCTGGAAGTCTGAAAAAAAAATTTCCCCCACGCCTCTGAGGGCTCCACAGGGAGGATTCGCGGAGGAAGTTCTGATGGCCAAAGGCAGCTCTGATCCCCACCTCCCAGCCAGGTCCAGCCCGGGGGCCCTGCCACACGGCCATGCGACAGGGGCTCAACATTCCCGGACGCAGCAATTGGGAGGCGGGGGCTCCCACAGGACACGATCAGGCCCCTGGAAGCACGATTTTCCCCAGCACCTCCACCCCATCCCACCTCACACAACCACAGCACGCGTGTCCGTGCCAAGCTCCCTGGGGAGGACTCCGGAAGGGGCACCCCAACTGTCAAAGGGGGACTCCTGTCCCACTCTCCTGCCCCAATGGAGCCCAGGGTCGGGGGACGGGGCAGGGGGAGCCCAGGGTTCGGTTCATCAGGCCCTGGAGTCAGTAAGGAAAAGTGGGCAAGGAGGTGTGGAGCCGGGTGCCTACAGCCATACCGCACCGAACGCCCCCAACCCCGTCCAATCTCTGAAGGTAAACCATCCTGGGCCTGGCTAGTACTTGGATGGGTGACCGCCTGGGAATCCCAGGTGCTGTAGGCAGCTTTTCCCTATCCGAGCAAGCTCTCTCGTTTTCTTTCTTTCTCCCCATTGCGGTGTCAGCATTTTCTTTGTTCCTTCCCCTCTGTCCGCCCCAGTGGAGGCCAACGCCTCGCCGAGAGGACGCGGATCTGCCTGGGGAGGAGGACGGGGGCCCCAGAAAGCTCCTCATTGCTCCTGAGCCCCTGGCTCCGCTAAGTCAGAGGTCACAGCTGGAGGTCACGGGTCTGGGCAGCGGGTGTGCGGCTCCCCCGCCCAGCTTCCTCCACCGGGGGGACACAGCCTCCAAAGTTGCAGAAGGCACCCCCGGCCCTGGGGCAGACTCACCCAGAGTCGCTTGCCCCCTCCTGTACCCAACTGCCGGCCTGCAGAACGAGCACAAATCCTCCAACGGCCACCCAGGCGAGGGCTGGCTTGGCTGGCCTGGATAGCGGGTGTGCAGCCTCCTCCACGGGGGACCCACAGCCCCCAAAATGGCACCCCCAGCCCTGAGGCAGACTTGCCTGATGTCGCTCAGTTCCCTGTGCCTCGCCGCCGGGAGCAGGCACCACCCCAGAATCAGCCGCGGCCAGTCATGCCTGGCCAGGACTGCCTGGGTTCTCCCCTCCTGTGGACATCCGTGATAGTACCACGATACTACCAGCCATCAGGTCAACCTGTTTGCTAGACTGGGGTTGACCTGGTGGCCCTTTTCCCCAGGGTCTTGACCCGATGCCCAGCCCGACCTAGACCGACTGCCAGGGCCCGGCCACTCAGGCCTAGCTGAGCATAAGCGCCTGGGGCTGGGGAATCAGGATCCAGCTCCCCACCCCTCCCTGGTTTCCTCTGCAGGGGCCCCAGACCAAGCCATTGGAGGGAGCCCTTTGACCCCATGAGAACTGTGGGATGGTGCTCCTGCTGCGCCTCTCTGCCTGACCTGGGTGTTCCCTTCTCAGCTTGGGACACAAGCTTCTGACCAGTAGCAGGATCCAGTCCAGGGACCCCCTGCCCCCCCAGCTGCTCCTCCTTCTCTCTCCCCAGCCTCAGTGCTCCATTGTCAGCCTTGGAGGCTGCCTCTCAGCGGTGGCAGCACTGTGTCCAGGGACCCCCAGCTCCTGCTCCTCTCTCCCCGGCCTCGGTGCTCTGTTTCCAGCCTTGGAGGCTGCCTCTCAGTGGTGGCAGCATCGCGTCCAAGGACACTCACTCTCCAGAGGCTGATTATAAAGCCTGACACCCCCCACCCCCATGACGACCTGACTTTCTAGGGTACAACTACTAAGCCTCTCCTTGCACCGCCCGGGGGACAACTACTAGGCCTCCCCGCAGACCGCCTGAGGGACGACTACTAGGCCTCCCCCTATACTGCCTGGGAGACAACTATTAAGCCTCTCCCCAGACCTGGTCCATCTTGACTATTAAGCTTTCACAGTCTGTATTCATACTGAAAATTAAGATGAAGTGAGCTTTTGCCCTTCTGCTCCACAGGATGTTTCTGTCCTCCCTGAGCTTGCCTGCATTACTGTTTGACAGGTGTACCGCCCCAGTCAAACTCCCCACCTGACACTGTCCCCGGAGAGGGGCGTGGCCAGCACTTGCCGGGCGCTTGGAGCCAGAAGCAAGAGCGGGGCTTGCCCTCCGGGTAAGTAAAAAAACGATAAGAGTAGTGGTATTGCACCAGAGGCCTCCCACTTATTCTACACCTCTCATGTCTCTTCACAGTGCCAGGCTAGAGTCAAGCTCAACAGGGTGTCGGAGAAAAACAGAGTTCTCACTCTAAGGTTGGGTGCAGCAAGTTAGATACACTTTATTCTCTAGCAATTGCATGAAGGGAGAGAGTGCACTAGGACACAGGGTTTCGCCCACCTAGGCAGATCTCTCTCAAGATAAACAATTAGAGCCAACCTTTATACTTTTATTTATTTATTTATTTACAGACAATGAGCAACAGCTGCATATTGTTTATACATATTCCTTCTTGATACCTTATTTCTCTCAACAATTTCTGCTATAGTCTGCATTCCATTTTTATCTTAACACAAGGTCAAAACAACCTCTCTCACAGTTCTTTCCCACTCGCTCGCACAAACCCTGCTTCTACAAATCTCGTGTTATTAGGGTTAAGGTTGGCCTGTTTCTTGCTCTGTCTCTTAACCAAACCGCACACAAATCCTCTTTTCCCTTTCACACTTCCACAAGGGTCTTCTTTCCCCGCTGATTCTGCCAGGCCCATTCCCTTGGCTGTGGTTTCGCTGGATAGTAGGTAGGGACAGTGGGAATCTTGTTCATCCATTCATGCACATCACTAATTAGATGACGAGGCATTTGTTTACTTCTGTACAGGTGTGACTACCTGCCCTTTCCTCGTTACTATACGTGGCCAGTCCGCATCCAAGTCCAGTAAAAAAAAATGTTTAAATAGGATATCAATCCAAATATATAAGTATTTATTAATGAGTTAAATCCACTATATTAAGGGACAGGTGAGTAAGTAGCAAATGGATATAGCGTTACTGACAACCAATAATCCATTAAAATTAAAATATGGAGAAATGACTAAAATTTAAATAATAGTAGGATACACGGAAAGGAGCTCTGGGATCAGTACTTGTCACTGAACATAGCTATCATATCTGCAGTGGCATATAAAACAAGTCTGCAAAGATTTTCCTTAAAATTCTTACTTCTCTCAATTCCTAGGATTCTTAAATGATCGTTATTTCCTTCGCTCCACTTGCCATGAGCCCCAATTACGAGGCCAAAGAAGTGGACATTTCTGCTTCCCGATATCTTCTTAATGTCTTCCTCCAACTCAGAGTAATAGGCAACCTTCTCCCCGTGGGCTCTTTCCAAACTACTGTCATTATCTTCCTAATGAACTGTTACATCAACCACCACTGCAGCATCCCCTTTTACAAAAACAATACCTGGCTTTCGCAAATTCCCTTCTCTATTTCTCAAATGAGGTTCTACTATTGATTTCCATCCCAATTTGCAAACTTTATAAATTACCGCAGAGACCACCCTATTGTGTCTTCTTATCCGAGCATCCTTAGTTTTAAAACATTGCCCGGATATATGTGGTACTGTTTCCCTAACCTTTCCGCACCATCTGCACTTGGCATTTAGTCCCTCTCTACTTCTTGCCAATGTCTCCCTTGTTGGATAGACATTAGCCCTTAACTGTAATGCGGCAATCAGCGAGGAAGATTTCATCATACAAGATCTTTTCAAAACAGAATTATTAATTGTATCATTTCTAAAATAATTGATACCTACCCCCTGACATCTCAAGTTACACCATCTAATAAATTCCTCCTCTCTCCACTTCTTAAGATTTGGTGTAGTCGCACTAAGAATCAATATTTTATCAACTAAATTTTCACCGGCATACACAAAGGATAAATCTATCCAATGGTCCCTAGACACAATATGCCTTCTCCATTTACGAATGAGCATATTAGGTATTTGTACACTAAATTTAGTTAGTGCAAGCCCTCCATCTCTTCCCCTTGCATAAAATAACCCATCAGTGGTACTGTGTGGGAGATGTAAAATCTGTTTAACTACTTTCCTAACTAAAACATCAAGTTGTATAAAATATAAGCAGGAGGCGGAGGGATAGCTCAGTGGTTTGAGCATTGGTCTGCTAAACCCAGGGTTGTGAGTTCAATCCTTGAGGGGGCCACTTGGGGATCTGGGGCAAAAATCAGTACTTGGTCCTGCTTGTGAAGGCAGGGGGCTGGGCTTGATGACCTTTCAAGGTCCCTTCCAGTTCTAGGAGATAGGATATCTCCATTAATTAATTTATTTATTTATAAAAGTAAATTATAAAACAACCTAGGTAAAATATACGTTTGTAAAATCATCAATTTTTGAGCAAGTTTAAGAAAAGCCTTGTTCAAGCTCTCACTCCATTCAATCAATTTATCCTTAAAAGACATTCCTCCAACCCCTATCCAAGGGTCTATCTTCGCCTCCAAGTATTTTTCAAATTCTCCTGGAGGTACATAGTCAATAATTTCAGTACCCAATTTCCAATTATCCTTGGGGTTGATCACATAATTCTTACATTTTGCTAATATGTGAAACCCTTTTTCACATTAATCCATGGATTAGTATATTTCTAAAAAGCAGTCTAAAATCCCCAGATTTTTAGCCATCCCGATAAGATCCACTTAAAATTGCCACATCATCGGCAACTGCCAATGACATGACACTATTCCCTTGAATATAAAACCTCGAGCCCTCGGATTCCAATTTAGGTAACAAGGGATCAATGGCTATATTAAATAAAATTGGAGATAAAGGGTCACCTTGTTCAACCCCACTCCTTATTAAAATGGACTCGGTACTTTTATCACCCACTCAAACCCTAGTAATGCAATTATCATATAGGTCCCTAACAATTTCTATAAAGTGTTCATCAGTCCCAAATCTCTTCAGGCCGGACATGATATGCCCATGTCCCACCGAATCAAAAGCCTTAGCCAAATCAACAAATACTATGGCTAATTCATCTCCATTCTCCTTTGCTCCCCTTATTAAATTATCTAAAATTGAAATATTTTCTTCGCATCCTGGAGCAGAGATAAATCCTTTTTGTCTATTGCAAATGTTAACTGAAATCATCACTCTTTTAGCTAAAATTTTTGTATACATCCTTATCCACACAGATCCTCTTGTTAATGGTCTCCATGAGGATAGTTTCATAAGTTCTTCCTCCTTTTGCACTTTTGGGATTAAAATAGTTCTATTTTCTTTAAAAATATCCGGGACTTGCCTATTTAAAAAAACCATACATTAAAAATCTTAGTGAGAATTAAAGTGTCCAAGTTAAAAATAATCCCATAAGTCATTCACTGTAACCTTATCGGGGCCTGGGGCACTATCTTTACGAAACTCTCTCAGGACCTCCCTAACTTCATCCACCGAAATCGGATGTAGGTGAGTGTCCCTGACACTAGTTTCCTACCCTAACTCTTTTGCGCTGTCGTGGCTGCAAGTAAGAACCTAGCCCTAAGTGTCTGCAAGTGTGCTCCCCAACAAAACAACAAACCCTGACAATAAGGCCTTACTGGTATCAACTGGTATCAAAGTAGGAAGGCTGAACAAATTTTGAATAGCCTTGAGGAAATTGAATTATTATTAAAGGAAGATCAGATGAATTCGGTTGGGTGGGCAATGACAGAGAAGTTATGTAAGGCTGTGTCTACATTGCCACTTTCAGCGCTAAAACTTCTGTCATTCAGGGATGTCAGGACCACTACGGACCTCCAGCAGAGTTTCCTCTGGCTTCGCCCTGCCCAGGCATAGTTCACCATCTTTCGGGTCCCAAAACGTACGCTCATGCTCCACCTCCCCAATGGGGCGGGCGAGACGTTAGAACAATTAAAAATCTACATCAGAATGAGGGGGGCTCTCAGCGCCGGGGGAGGGATGGAGGTTTTCATGGAAGGGAGTTTAGGAGATAAATGAGAGGATTTTGCTCCAGCAGAGGGAGAGGCTTGGCAGTTTCATTTTTACCAAGTGAACCCCCCCCCCCGCCACACACACATTGCTCCCTGCTGCTGCTCCAGCTCAAACCCCACTGTCAGCCCCAGCATGTGACCTACAGCTTCCTGCTGACAACGCCCTTATATATCAGACACAAAATGCCCTAGACTGCCCCTTCTCCCAGTTGTGTCCTCCCCCGACAGAGCCCAGGACAACCCCTACCTCACTGGATCTCGTGACAGATGAGTGAGGATGCGCATTGCTGACACAAGGAGCCAAGTGTGCAGGCACCCAAGCAATGTAATAACTGTGTAAGTTTGGTGGACATAATTCTGTAGTACAGACATTACCTTAGTATTTCAGTCCGTGCATTGAGATGTGAGCATAAAACATCCACCCACAAATGCAGCAATTGAAATCCCCCAATTTAATATCTCTGCCCTTTCCAGAAAGTCATAAAATTCAGTTCATTCTTGCTAGCAGAGGGAAAATTCAAGTGATGCTAATGTTCACGATTGATTAAATAATGTTTAGAGTTTAATTAATATAATAGAAAAATAAATAGTGATTCCTCGACACAACACCACAAGGTGAAATAGGAGACAGACCTTGTCAGTAAAGTCTCTTTTCCCCAAAGATCCTCAAAATATTATTAATTCCCACCCCACCTCCATAGGACGTCTGTGCAGGTTAAGTGCCCTGCATCCATCTTCCCATTAGAATTGCCCTTGTTGGACATTTCCAGACCTGGACATTGGTGAAATACAGAATTTGAACAGCAAACTTGGCTCCTTGCACCAAGAATGATGTGGGGTTTCTACCGGTCACTTTCTCCTTTATAATACCACAGAGAAAGGTTTTTTTCAAAAGCCAAACCATCCCCCCCATCATCCCCAGTCAGCCAATGAACTAGGGGAAAGGTTATAGATAGCAGAGACCTTAGAAACAGTTAAGTAACAACAAGCCCACCAGACAAAGTGGCCGAGTAGTTAAAACAATAGCCTGCTAATCTTTTGTCATCCTTGTGAGCAGGAGCGGTAGAAGCCCCCTGAAAGTGTGGGGGCCACAGGCTCCCAAACTATGGCCCCACCCCCCCGTGCTGTCCCCTGAGGCTCCATCCCACCCCTTCCCCCAAGATCCCAACGCCACACCGCCCCATCTCCCCAAGATCCCGCACCCCGCTTGCTCCTCTCCACTCTCCCACAGTCCCTTGCTCTTATGGCTGGTAGAAAGTTGGAGGGCATAGTCCCCCCCACCTTTAAAAGCTGGGAGCCAGGCTCCCCTGCCTCCCCCCTGTTCCAGTACCCTTGCTTCTGGGACTATTTTTTTCTTCCCCCATCTCTCTCAACTAACTATTTCCCTCCTTCAGCACAGTGACAGCCCCCTCTGCTTCCTACACACAAAGATTCACACACAGACCTTGCAGGAAAACCTCACCAAGGAGTCAGAAGCACCTGAAGTGCTGGAAAACAGAGGAGAACTGATAGTGGGACCCAGAGAGGTTCCCCAGCAGATTAAGGAGATCCCCTGCTGCCCAATATCATCAATTTTAGGGAAGAAAAATTGGCATTGCTTTTGGGAAGCTGCCTTGAATCAGATATAAAATCATTATTCAATCTGAGATACGGTTACAGCATCCACAACCCTAGTGTCACAACTATTGAAATCGTTTGGTCCTTATATTTTACAAGCCACAGAAATAAAGGGATTTGAAATAAATCCCTTTTCAGAGTCAATGAGAACCTAAGGCTGGTCTACACTAGGGGGAGGGATCGATCTAAGATACGCAACTTCAGCTACGAGAATAGCATAGCTGGAGTCAACGTATCTTAGATCTACTTACCTCCTGTCCTCACGGCGCGGGATCGATGGCTGCAGCTCCCCCTTCGACTCCGCTTCTGCCTCTCGCCCTGGTGGAGTTCCGGAGTCAACGGAGAGTGCGTTCGGGGATCGATTTATCGCATCTAGACGAGATGTGATATATCGATCCCCGATAGATCGATTGCTACCCTCCAATCTGGTGGGTAGTCTGGACGTACCCTGAGGTATCTTGGGTCTTTTCATTTCTTAGACTCTGGCACCATAGTGTGGCCATTTAATTTTACTCCTTATAACAGTGGTCACCAACCCGTGGATTGCGACCGACTGGTCGATCCTGGCGCCTCGGCCAGTCAGTCGCAGTCTCTGGGCCGTTAAAAGTCCAGCGGCGTAGTGGGGCTCAGAGGCTGCCGGCCTGCCTGCCGTGGTCCCATGCCACTCGAGAAGTGCCTGGCTGCTGGCACATCTCTGCGACCCCTGGGGGAAGGGATGGGGGGTGAGGCAGCTCCATGAAGAGGCGTCCTTACCCATATGCAAAGTACGCAGCTGCGCAGGGCACAAGGAAACTTGGGGCACCAAATTTCCTGGTGCCCTGCACAGCTGCGTACTACTCCAGCCCCTGCCTCACTTCGCTCCGCCTCAGCCCTGCCCTCATCCTGCTCTGCCCCAGCCCCACTTCTTCCCACCCCTGAGGACTGCAGCAGGGCTGGGCCTGCACTCACTGGCAGAGGGAAGTGCAGGGACCTGGCCCCAGCCGCACTGCTGGTGAGTGCTGCGGGGTGGTTCCCCCCTTCCCCCTAAGCCAGCCCTGCCCTCCCCCGTGGAGGCCTGGGGCCAGCCCTCCCCACCCTTGCGGAGGCCTGGGGCCCGCTCCCGACCCTACGGGAGGGGGTGGGGAAGCTGCAGGAGGGGGTGGGGAAACTGCAGGAGGGCTCCAGATTAGCTAGGGACGGCCCTGGCTCCATGTGCTGCCCCCACCCCCAGCACTGTTTCTGCAGCTCCCATTGGTCAGTGGTAAGCGCCTCCCAGCCGGAGTCTGCACCTCACCTCCCCCCTGCACCCCACAACTCTGCCCCAGCCTGAAGCCCCCTCCTGCACCCAAACTCCCCCCCAGAGCCCACACCCCTCACCCCCTCCTGCACCCCAACACTCAGCACCAGCCTGGAGCCCCCTCCTACACCCAAACTCCATTTCACAGCCTACACCCCTCACTGCTGCATCCCAACCCCCTGCCCCAGGCTCAGCCCAGAGCCCCCTCCCACACCCCAAGCCTCTGCCCCAGCCTGGTGAAAGAGGGTGGGGGAGAGCAAGTGACAGGGGGGTGGGGGGAATGGAGTGAGTGAGGTGAGACCTCAGTAGATCCTGGGTTGATCTTAAGTTCAAAAAGTGACCTTGTGCGTGAAAAGGTTGAAAACCACTGCCCTATAACTAAAAGATTTATTTTGCAAAGAAATATTCAGTCCCTGGGGAAGACCCAGGAGCAGATCCTGCGTTCATCGTATCTACAGAAAAGGGACTGAGATATTCCCCGGGCCCCTCGATCGCAGGTAGGGTGACCAGACAGCAAGTGTTAAAAATCGGGACAGGGGGTGGGGGGTAATAGGATCCTATATAAGAAAAAAGACCCAAAGATCGGGACTGTCCGTATAAAATCAGGACATCTGGTCACCCTAATCGCAGGCAGCCTGTCTTTCGTGGTGCTGCTGCCCATGCAGCTCACTCCCAGCCCCCACTTGCTGCTGATGCCCCTAGGCCCAGCTGGGTAGGGTGTAAAGCCCTTTCACTCTGCATTGCCTAGTTTCCAAAACTTGGAGGGACTTCAGCTGCCTCTGTGCTGTGGGACCCTCCATCTCACTCCCAACTTAGCTCCTACGTGTCCAGGGGCTCTGCTCCCAGGAGAGGAACACTGCAGGGGGCTGGGTCCCTGTTTGCCTTTTGTCTCTTAACATGCACCGGGGTACCTGGAACTGGGTGACTGTGTGGAGCTGCCACTCACCGTCCTCTCCTTTGCCTCGTCTCTCACTGAATCCAGCATTTCTACTGGCCAGCATCAGCATCCCAAACACATCGCGCCCGCCTTCTCCTGCCACAGAGACAGCGTCCCTGCCGCGTGTCAACTGCCCGAGTCTCTGCGAGCTCAGCACTGGCTGCCCCTCTGTAGCCTCGGCACCTAGACTGTGCAGCTGGGACCTCCCCCCGCCCCCCGGACTCAGGGATCCCCTCCGGTCCCCTTCATCATCGGCCACCCCCGAGCAGCGCCGGGGCGGGATCCTCACTAGAGCCAGGGGCACTGAGCAGCACAACCCGCCCTGGCTCCAGGGGGCTGCGGCCGCCTCTGGCTGCGAGCAGGATTCAAAGCTGCGCGGGGGAATCTCAACGGCTGCAGCGTGCGCCCGGGACAGCCGGCCGAGGGGTAGCGAAGCCTCGGGGTCCGGGCAGGAGGAATCGGGGACTGACCCCATGGGCGGTACTAGCGCGAGCGCAGCGGCTCCAGCGCTGTCCAGCCCCGCGCAGGAGCGTGCCCCCCGGGAGCAGATCCCCGGGGCTGCGAGTCAGAACCTCTATCCTTCCCGCCCAGCGCGTACGGCCCCTCCTCCAATAAAAGGCTGAGTTTGACAGCGAGAACTACGCTTCCCAGTGTGCACCGGGAGGGGCCGCGTGGGCAGATGGCCCACTTCCGCTTCCCGCGCTACGGGAGCGCGCGTTGCCTGAGCAACTGGCTCGTCACTTCCGCTCTGAGAAGACCCAGGAATTACAACTCCCAGCCTGCCCCGGGGCTCTTTCGCCCTCTCGAGCCCAGGTAAGGAAGGGTCCCGGGATCAGCCTGACACCCTCCTCCCCCCCCCCCCACGAGACCCCTGGCCCTGCGCCCCTCCCCCGGCCAGCGCCCGTCTCTCAGGCTCCTAACGCGAACTCTTGTGTCCCGAGATCTCTGGGCCTGGCCCTGCTGCTCCCAGGGGTCTTGGGCAACAGCCCCCCGCCCCGCCCCGCCCCGCCCAGCCTCTGGCAATCGGAGGGGGCGGGGTCTCCTGCCTAGGAATGGCCTCCCCTCCCCATGCCTCGTGTCCTGCCTCCCCGCGGCCAGTGCCAGGATCCAGCCTCTGGCAATCGGAGGGATTGGGGGGGGGGGGTCTCCTGCCTAAGGGGCGAGTCCAGGGGCTGGTGTAGGGCAGCGGTTCACTTGCATACCCAAGTTTCCGATCTCGAAATAGCAGCGTGTCACAGCACACTCTGACTGGACGTGGCTAGTGACGTTCTCCTTTTTACCACATAATTATAAAATAGATGGAGGATGTAAACACTGCGCTTACATTTCAGTGTATGGTGTACAGAGCCGTATGTACAAGTCATTGTCTGTATGGAAATTGAGTTTGTACTGACTTCCCTGGTGCTTTTTATGTAACCCAGGGGTTCTCGAACTGGGGGTCGGGACCCCTCATGAGGGTCACAAGGTTCTTACATGGGGGGTTGCGAGCAGCTGTCAGCCTCCACCCCAAACTTCGCTTGGCCTCCAGCATTTATAATGGTGTTAAATATATAAAAAGTGTTTTTAATTTATAAGAAGGGTTCACACACACAGGCATTTTATGTGAAAGGGGTCACCAGTACAAAACCACTGATGTAGCCTGTTGTAAAACTAGGCAATAATCTAGATGAGTTGATGGACCCCCTGGAAAACCTCTGCATACCCCCAGGCGTACATATACTCCTGGTTGAGAACCACTGATGTAGGGGAACCCAGGCCCACTCCTTGTACCGGTTTCCAACCCTGTACCCTGGGAGGCTGGTTCGGCTTTGCTTACCTTGCATCAGCCTCAAGTCAGCTTCACTGGGTCACCACGTCCTACCGTGGTCCCATGGGCAGGAGTCAGAGAGAGGAAGTCTCCTTTCAGGTGTAAAATCAGCAACTGCTCCATGAAGGGTCAGTGCTGATGGAGCAATCATTGACACTTTCTCTAGTCTCTTTTTCAGATTTTGCCCCATTTTCTCTTTAATTCTCCAGTGTTAATTTAACAATCTCAGATTTGGGATTTTTTCCAACCATTTGACCTGCAGCAAATTTTCTCTCTTTGGGAAATTGTCCTGAATCATTCCCCAAATGAGAAGGGGCTTAATGGGTGCAGCTTGCAGAGCCCTGAGACACAGCTGCCTCTGGGGTGGCCATTTTCTGCCAGCAACAGGGCGAGGAAGGGGACGGGAGGAAAAAGTTCCCAATGGAGACTGTCCAGCCCAAGGTTACACAGTCCTGGCTACTGCTACCCCCAACTGCCCAATACAGCTCCCCCCAGCTGCCAGTCACCTGCCTGCCCCTGCTGCTCCCTCCTCCCCAATGCCAGGGAGTTTTCCTGCTTCATACTCCCCTCACGTACCCTCTTAAAGCACCTCCCCAAAGGTCTCCCTGCTGCCCATGTGAATGGTGTAGGGGTGAGTGGGGGGAATTATTACTGTCTGTTTATTGAACTTAGGGTCTCAGCCGATTGAAGTCACTAAAACACAGGATTGGGGACTTCAACGGTAGAGTCCAGGGAAGGGTCTTGCGGCCTGCAGCATGCAGGGGGTCAGACCAGATGATCATAATGGTCCCTTCTGACCTTAATGTCTATGAGTCTATGAGTCTATGTACAATCCCGTCAAACTGTCCAACACTCTCACTTAATATAAACTCTCTTCAGAGCCAGGTGGTTTTCTCATTATCAAATGTTTCTTTTTAGACCTATTTCTTCCCCAATTCTGAAAGATTGATATAAAATATCCTGTGTGCAGTGCTGTAGTAGCCATGGTGGTCCCAGGATATTAGAGGCTACCCCTCGCTTTGTGTGGTATTCTCCATCCCATTCCTTATGAATCCTAACATGATGTTAACTTTTTTGCTGGCAGCTGTGCATTGAATGGAGCTTTTCATTGATCTGTCTACAGCAACATGCAGATCCCTTTCTTGAGTTGTGTAGCCGATAATATGTTCTATTGATATTGCTAGGTGTAATGCATATTCAGTGGGGGTTTCTCCCCTCTTCCTAATTTGTATTTCCTCTCCCTACTAGTGCTGGGGTGTCCTTCTCATATAGGTTAGTGTATTAATGATCTCATTTTGGTGTCATGTGTCAATACGTTGCCATGGCACTCCTGTAGTCAGACATCTGTGGATGTTCTTTCTGAAAGCCAGTGTTAGCTCATGTTCCTCTGGTCGGCTGGTGTCTTTACGGATGAAATCCCCCCCTTAGGCACTCTATTTCCGGTTCCCCAAACCTTAGGGGTGACCCTTAGGCCATTTATCTGTGCCGGAGTTCATAGACCTCAAGCCTTATGCTAACTGCTGATGCCAGTGTCGTACAGGAGACAGGCCTGTGGGTCCCTTGCATTACTGCCGCATAAAATAAATGCTAAAGCTAGCTATATGGGCTACAGTTGATAGTTAATTTACCACCCAGTAGAGTTTATAAGTACCTCTAGTTTTTAATCTCCAATGTGCATTGCTTTGCATTTAGAAAGATAAGGTAGGTGAGATAATATCTTTTACTGGACCCACTTCAATTGGTGAGAGAGATACATTTCTGAGTTACACACAGATTTCTTCTTCAGGAGAATATCCTAAAAATTTGCCTCTCTTTCTCTCTAGTTATCTATTTCTAATTTAATATTCCCTGTGATTTTTTCCATGTCTCACTAATAATACAATATTAACATAAAATAGCCTCATTTTTTGACCTTTTCGAATATATTTAGAAAAGTTTTGCAGATGTTTCCCCATTTTCTCTCAATTTGTCAAATATGAAATTCACTCATTTTACCTCTTTACTTACTATTGACTATCAATATAAAATGCTTCACATCTTTTCACTTTCTGCTCTAATTTGTGAGAATTGATCCAAAATTCTCCATATTTCCACCCTTTTCTCTTTAATGACTTAACATAGACATCAGCTGTCAGATTTTGTCTTTTTCCATGTAATTATTAAATGTCTGCTAAAAAGCATCTCATATTTGGACATTCCCATGTTTAGTTGCAGGAAGTTCTCTTATTTTGGAGGGAATTTGTTGCCTTAGTCCAGGGGTGGGCAAGCTTTTTGGCAGAGGGCCACATCTGGGTGGGGAAATTGCATGCAGGGCCAGGGCAGGGGGTTGGGGTGTGGGAGGGAGGGAGTGCGGGGTGTGGGAGGGGGTACAGTGTGCAGGAAGGGGCTCAGGGCAATGGATTGGGGCAGAGGAGGGATGTGGGGCATATGAAGTGCCGGATTAACCTTTTGTGGGCCCGGCGCTAAATATATTTGTGGGCCCCCATGGAGGCAATGGAGCATGGTGCGGGGTGAGGTGGGGGGTCAGCCAGGGGCATAGCCTGGCAGGGGTGGCCCCGCTCTGCCCAGTCCAGTGGCACTATTTACATGCTGTCCCTCACAGCCCCCCCCCCCCCCCCGATTTCCTGTGGCCAGAATCCCCCCGGACCCACTATGCTCAGCACCTCCCCCTCCCCCCCCAACAAATGCACAGCATCCTGCACAACACCACCCTTGCCCAGCGCCCCCCTGCCCACAGCCCCACCACAACTGCCCAGCACCCTCAAGCCAGCACAAAACAGTTTCTATAGTACCTCACTGGTTACTCAGAAGTTCAAACAACGCAGTTCCCTTAAAGTGCCCAGCCTCAGGCCTCCGTCCAGACACATGTCAGATATGATGATTACTGAAAATCTTATCTCATCATATAAAAGAGAGGTTCTTCCAACCCCAAAAGGATCAGCCACATACCCAGGACCAACTATAACTTAGAGCTTACCCAAAATACACGCTTATAGCCAATCCTTATTAACTAAATTAAAATTTATTAAAAAAAAGTGTTGGTTAAAAGATCAATATACATACAGACATGAATTCAATTCTTGAAGTTCAGATACTTAGCAGAGATGAGCTTGTAGTTACCAAAAGTCCTTTTAGATATAGTCCATAGGTTATAGTCCAATGTCCATATTCAGGGTGACTCCAATCAGTGACTGGGGATCTCAATCCTTATGGCTTAAGGTTTCCCCCTCTTGAAACCCAAAGCAGATCTGAGATGAAGAAGGATTATGTCCCAAGGTTCTTATACATTTCCAGCAGCCTTTTGGCCTGAGAAAACAATAGGCTTAACTCTCCTTCTCCCAAACATCCTGGCAATTAGCACAGGGTCATTTATCCATTAAACAGTTCAGATGCAGGTTACCACAACCGTCAAAGAGACAGATAGTATTATTGTCTATCTCCCTCAAGTGTCTTCCTAAATACTAATACTCCTTTTTTGATCTTTGAAACAAAGCTATAGCAATAGACAAGACTTGTTTGCTTACATCACAAGCCCTGAGCAAACATCTCCCCTTTGATCTCTAACAATGCAGACTTGCATTTCAAAGCTCTATTCATTTATATATTTTCCTAACAAGTCTCTAAAGTTTGGCCATGGGTCAGGTCAGTCTGTGAGTTAGTTAACACTTTCTGGCCCTGTTATCTTTCAATGAGATATTATATCACACTCATAACGTCACACAGGGTCCCACAGGTGGTGGGAAGCAGAGACTGCCCAGAGCCGGAGGTGCTCTGTGCCCAGCCAGGGGACAGAGAGGAGCAGGGGGGTAGGACCAGGGGGTGGAGAGGAGCCCTTGGCCTGAAGAGCAAGTGATGGGTGGATGGGAGCCAGCTCATGTCTTGTATTTGGTTCCCAGACTTTGTTACTGGGAGTGTTTCAAAATGTCTCAGTTGTTTAGTGCAGATGGGATGGGTCAGTGCTGTAATAAAATGACCAACACTTCCTCAGAATAGAATCAGAGAACTGCAGGGCTGGAATGAACCATGAGGTCATCTAGTCCAGCCCCCAACACTGAGGTGTTTGTCCAACCTGTCCTTAAAAATCTTCAGTGGTGGTGTAGCAGTGTGGACTCATCCCTGCAGCGCCTCCTGCTGGTGACTTCCAGGAATTAGCTGATTCCAAGCTCCGGAGCACCCTCTGCAAGCCGGTGATCCGCTGTCCTCTGGCTCCGTGTACCTCCCAGGACCCCAGTGCCCCTTTCTCTGGGTGCTGCCCCTTGGCAGGAACCCCTCAGTCTTAGGGTTTCCCTTTCCCAAGGAACCCCCACCCACTATTCCCACCTCACCTCAGTATAAGGCTACTGCCAGTCTCCATCTAGCCCCACGCCCTGGGGCAGACTGCAGTATCAGCCTATTCATCACTGGCAAAGTTGGGTTTGGACCTGCTGCCTTGGCCTACCCCTGGGCTGCCCTCTGCAACCCCCAGTACCTTTTAGCCCAATGCTAGGCCGCAGCCTGGGGCTCCCCAGTGCCTCTGCCTTTCCCCAGCCCTGCTCCACTCAGGTACCCTGTCTCTAGCTCCCTGCAGCCAGGCCTGTCTCCCTCTGAACACAGAGCAAGACTGTGAACGCTTGGCTCCCAGCCTTTATATACAGGCCAGCTGTGGCCTGATTGGGGCGTGGCCCAGCTGCAGCCGCTTCCCCAATCAGCCAAGCTTTTAGAGCTGCAGCCCTCTGCAGGGCTGCTTTTAACCCCTACAGCCCTCTTTCAGGGCTGGTGTCAAGCCCTCCAGGGCAGGAGCGGGTGTCCACCCTGCTACAGGTGGCGATTCCACAACGTCCCTTGGTAACCTTTTCCAGTACTGAACTAGCCTTTGTCACAACTGAGTCATATGGCTGGCTCAGATTCAATGTATGATCCACCATAATCTCCAGATCCTTTTGAGTAGTACTGCCCCCTAGCCAGTTAGTCCCCAGTTCGTAGTTGAACAGTTGGTTTTCCTTCCTTAAGTGTAGTACTTTGCACTTGTCTTTATTGAATTTCATCTTGTTCATTCAGATGAACTCGTATTTATAAAGGTCATTTTGAATTCTAATCCTGTTCTCCAATCCGTTTACAACTCTTCCCAGCTTGGTGTCATCTGCAAATTTAATAAGCACACTCTCCACTCCATTATCCAAGTCATTAATTAAAATATTGAGTAGTAGCAGATCGAGGATTGGTTCCCGTGGGACCGCATTAGATACATCCTCCCTGTTTGTCAGTGAACCATTAAAATTACTCTTTGAGTACAGACTTTCAAGTACACCACATTTTCCTAGTTTGCTGATGAGAATGTCATGGGGTCTTCTGTCAAAAGCCTTACTAAAATCAAGATATGTCATGTCTACAGTGGCCCCCCCAAATCCATAAGGCCAGTACCTCTGTTAAAACCAGAAATTAGATTGGTTTGGCATGATTTGTATTCGATAATCTATGCTGGCTATAATTTATCACTTTACTATCCTCTAGGTGCTTATACATTGGCTGTTTAATACATTTTTCTTTCTGGGTATCTAAATTAGGCTTGACTAGTCTTTATTTCCCAGGTCTGTGTTGCTCCCCTTTTTGAAGACAGGTTTTATGTTGGCCCTTCTCCAGTCTTGTGGCACCTCACCATCCTCCCGGAGTTGTCAAAGATCATTGTTAACTGTTCCAAGATTGCTTCATCTAATTCCTCAGGTACCCCAGGATGAATTGCATCAGGCCCTGCTGACTTTAATACATTTAACTTATGCAAATATTTTTTCAACCTCTTATTTCCCCATTGTGGTTTCTGTTCCTTCCCCCTCTTGGTTAAGAATAATTAAGTATCTGGTCACAATTACATTTTTTTTTAGTGAATGTAAAAAGGCATTAAACACCTTTGTCTTGTTGATGTCATCTATTATTAGCTCCTCTTCTTCTCTGGTAAGTAGAGGACCTACACTTTCCTTCCCCGGTCTCCTAATATAATTTATAGAACCCTTATCTTATTGACTTTTTTGTGTCACTTTCAAGGTGAGTTACTTCATTTTGTGAGTTAATCTTTCCGATTTTGTCTCCACATGCTTGTGCAATTCTTTTGTACTCATCCATGGAAATTTGTCCATGATGCCACTTTTTATAGGATTCCTTTTTATTTTCTGGTCATGAAAGAGCATATGGTAGAGCCATATTGGCCACTTACTCTTCTTTCTGTCTTTCCTTCACATTGTGATCATTTGCTGCTGCTCCTTTAATTTTGTTGCTGAGGAACTGCCAGCCAGCTCTCCTGAACTCTTTTCTCCCTCTGAGATTTTATTCCCATGGGACCTCACCTACCAGTTCTTTGCATTCATTGAAGTCTGCTTTTTGGACGGCCATTGTCCTTATTCTGCTCCTCTCATGCCTTCCTTCTCATAGAACCGTGACATCGATCATTTTCTCATCACTTTTGCCCACAATGCTTTCCGCCTTCAGTTTCCTAACTCATTCCTTCATCCTCCTGTTATTGCTTCCATCCTCTCAAAGAAAACAGGTGGCCCCTGTACATTCCAAGAACTTATTGGACACTTTGTGTTTGGCTGAATTCCTTTTCTAACAGATGTCTGGGTAGATAAAGCCCCCGCTCCTCCATTACTGTGTTTTGAATTGTTCTATTTGCATGATAGTCTAGAACATCAGTGTGCAGGGAAAGATCCTGGGGGGAATTGTGCTGTGAAATGATTTCCTGTTCTGACATGTCCCCAATTGCCCTTTTTGCCCTAACAGGCTGCAGCGTAACATCCATGTTTTGCTCCAGCTCATTCTGTCTTTCCAGGGACCAGGGAAAGGAAATGGCTGCAGTGGAGCTATTTGAGGTAGGGATTATCAGGGAGTTGCTGGTGGGTTCCCTTTGGAGGGAGAAGGGCAATAAATACAGAGGGCACTTCTGAGGGGGCTGGTCTGGAAGTGGGAGGGGTCAGGAAATACACAGCGTGGAGAAAGGGACGGGGCCAGGACGTGATAAATCTGCTGAGATTTGTTTACTGTGATGCCGAGATCTCAGCAACAGATCCCTGTGGTTTGTGGGTAGGAATTCCCTAATTAGTCAAGCAGGAAACACGCCCCCCCCCCCCCCCCACACACACACACACACCCCGGACTGGGCTAGGGAAACTTACCAGACTTCAATACTGGAGCCTGAACCTACTAGCCAGAGGCTGCTTTGAGAGATAAAGGGGAACCCACCAGTGAGGCCTAGGGAAGATACCCCATCCCCTCCTATCCAGCTGCTGGCAATGAGGAGGGTGTTGCAATTCGCACCAGGGAGTTGTCCCTGGACCCTGCTGGGGTCTCCATCTCCTATATTAGCCTCTGGCTAGTAGGTGAGTGGTGAATGTGAAGACTCCTTCCCTCTCTCTCTGCTGGGAGGAGTGGGGGTGCTCTTTTTCTCCCTTCCCTTTGATGCTTTCTGGCTGCTGTCATGTGATGGGGTATGGGTGGAACTATGCTGCCTGCCTGCCTCCCACAGCTTCCAAGTGATTGGCCCTCCTCCCCTGTGAGTAGTGGGGTTGTCGGTAGGCAGCAGGTACTGAGTAAGGGGCTTTGTTCTTTCAGGGGCCAATGGCCTTCGAGGAGGTGGCTGTGTATTTCAGCGAAGAAGAGTGGGCTCTGCTGGACCTCGCTCAGAGAGCTCTCTACAGAGACGTCATGCAGGAGAACTATGAGAACGTGACCTCTCTGGGTAAGGATTCCTGTCTCCTTGGTTATTAGAATGGGAAAGAACAGTTAAGGTTCACAACACCCTCAATGTAACCTCAAATTGTGCCCTGTTTCAGCAACACTCCAACAGGCCAATGACATATATACTAGCACTTTACCCTCCCTGCTACAGAACACTTTGGGAACAGAGCACAGGAGCAGGATAACACAAAGTCCAACACCTTCTCTTTGCTAAGGCAAAACTTGGCCCTGGTTATAGCCTCTGCAAGCGGTGATCGAAGGGGGGAGGGGAGGGCGGTTAGCTTACAGGGATGTAGAGTGAACCAATGGGGCGGGTTTTCATCAAGGAGAAACAAAGAACTTTCACACCATAGCCTGGCCAGTCATGAAACTCAACATGAAGTCGTTGTTTCAAATTCATGCATTCTTTATTAGTCACAGAAATAGGGGGATAACTGCCAAGGTAGCCCGGGTGGGGTGGTGGAGGAGGGAAGACAAGGCCACACTGCACTTCAAAACTTATTGAATGCCAGCCTTCTGTTGCTTGGGCAGTCCTCTGGGGCGGAGTGGTTGGGTGCCCAGAGCCGCCCCCTCTCCTCCCCCTCCCCCCCGCATTCTTGGGCATCTGGGTGAGGAGGCTATGGAACCTGGGGAGGAGGGCAGTTGGTTACACAAGGGCTGCAGCAGCAGACACTGCTCCTGCTGCCTTTCCTGCACCTCAACCGTACGCTGGAGCATATCAGTTTGATCCTCCAGTAGCCTCAGCATTGCCTCCTGCCTCCTCTCATCACACTGCTGCCACCTCGCCTCTTGATCCCACCACCTCTCATCTTGCGCATCCCTCCTGTCCTCGTGTTCATTTTGTGCTTTCCTGGACTCTGACATTGTTTGCCTCCATGCATTCTGCTGGGCTCTTTCAGTGCGGGAGGACTGCATGAGCTCAGAGAACATTTAATTGCAAGTGCGTTTTTTTTTTTTTTGCCTTCTTATCTGTGCTAGCCTCTGGGACGGAGATGATAGTGGTAGCATTGAAACATTTGCAGCTGCAGGAGGAAAAGAAAGGAGAGTTGGGTTGACCATTTAAAAGGAGGGGCTAACGTTTTTGGGTTGACGTGCAGCACAAACTCAACTAATCCCCCCCCTCACACCCAATTCTCTGGGATGATTGCTTCACCTCTCCGCCCACCGGGTGGCTAACAGTGGGGATGATCATAGAATATCCAGGTTGGAAGGGACATCAGGAGGTCATCTAGTCCAACCCCCTGCTCAAAGTAGGGTCAATCCCCAGACAGATTTTTGCCCTAGGTCCCTAAATGACCCCCTCAAGAATTGAGCTCACAACCCTGGGTTTAGCAGGCTAATGCTCAAACCACTAAGCTATCCCCTATACATACAAGCATCTGATTTCTTTTCAGCCATAGGCACACAGCCCAGCAGGAACAGCCACCTCTGAATGTCCCCTTAATAAAATTCCCCTATTTCAACCAGGTGACCATGAATGATATCACTCTCCTGAGGATAACACGGAGAGATAAAGAACGGATGTTGCTTGACTGCAATTCCAGTAGCTTTACTGGCCGCGAATACATCCCAAGTCTTCAGGGCAAATTAATCATTAAACATGCTTACTTTTAAAGTTTGTATTATATTTACAAAGTTACACTCACCAAAGGGGCCTTCTCCGCCTTTAAGGTCCGGGAGCCTGGGTTGGGCGGGTAATGTATCCAGGTGATAAACAGTTCCTGGCCGTCGGGGAGAACAGTTTCTCCATTTGCCTGCTGTGCGCTATCTTCCTTATCCCCAAAATCCTCATCCCTGTAGCATGAGACTCCCTTGCAGGAGTCCACATACAGGGGTGGGGTAGTTGTAGGGGCACCCCCTAGAATTGCCTACAGCTCATGATAGAAGCGGCATGTCTGGGGGTCTGACCTGAAGTGGCCGTTTGCCACCTTGGTTTTTTGGTAGGCTTACATAAGCTCCTTAAGTTTCATGCAGCACTGCTGTGGGTCCCTGTTATAGCTTCTGTCCTTCATGCCCTTGGAGACGTTCAAATATTTTGGCATTTCGTCTTTTGGAATGGAGTTCTGATAGCACGGATTAGTCTCCCTGTATAGCGATCAGATCCAGTACCTCCCGTTCGGTCCATGCTGGAGTTCTTTTGCGATTCTGGGATTCCATAGTCGACTCTGCTGATCAGCTTGCCACGCTGGCCAAACAGGAAATAAAATTCAAAAGTTTGCAGGGCTTTTCCTGTCTACCTGGCCAGTGCATCTGAGTTGAGAGTGCTGTCCAGAGCAGTCACAATAGAGCACTCTGGGATAGCTCCTGGAGGCCAATACCGTCGAATTGCATCCACACTACCCCCAAATTCAACCCGGCGATGTCGATTTCAGCACTAATCCCCTTGTCAGGGAGGAGTATAAAATGCGATTTTAAGACCCCTTTAAGTCAACAAAAATGGCTTCATCGTGTGGACAGGTGCAGAGTTAAATCGATCTAATGCTGCTAAATTCGTCCTAAACTCGTAGTGTAAACCAGGGCTTAGACTTTCATAATGTCACCACCCCTTTACCCTTGCACTCCGGATTCCTTCACTTACCCTCACTGAGCATTGGAGACCATTAGCACATATGCCACCAGAATGCTGACAACACTCGTGGCAAGAACACACCCTTGTGCACCTTCATTGACACAACCTACAACACTTAGCACTGACGTGAGGAATACCTGTTCCTTCAAGATTCACATGCCCCTCTCTTCTTATCACAGTCCCAGCTCTGCCAAGCTGCTCCAACTGTTCCCTCCACTGTTCATGTACAGCTACAGCTGACACAGTGCGTATAGCTGAAGTGCATGGAGATAAGTGGTTGTATTCAAATCTGTTGAACACAACACGAACAATGGCATGTTCTTAGTCTTCCCTCCTATTGATCATTGATCCTTACATTTTAAGGCCAGGAGATACTATTAGGTCGTCTAGTCTGACCTTCTGTATAATACAAGCCATACAGTTTCATCCAGTTACCATTGTAGTGAGCTGAATACCTTGTGTTTTGATGAAAATATCTTCCAGAAAGACATCCAATATTGAGTTGAAGACTTCAAGAGATGGAAAATTTGCCACTTCCCTGGTTAGTTGGTAAACCTTTGCACCACCCTTACTGACTTATTCCCAGTGACGTTTGCTAGCTTCAAGGTTAGGGAGTAGGGGCAGAGTTAAGCTTCCTTTTGCAGGTGTGGTGTGTAGTTCTTCATTTGCTGGTTTTCAGATGTTTTAATTTTCACCACTCTCCACGTGCTGGAAGGGCATGAGGCAGCACTAGGCAACCTTAACTGTACTTTAATATAGTTTACAGAATCATAGGACTGGAAGGGACCTTGAGAGGTCATCTAGTCCAGTCCTCTGCGCTCATGGCAGGACTAAGTTATCTAGACCAGGGATCTTAAACTTAATTTACTTAGGGCCAGTGCCAGTCCTCAGATCCTCCCAGCGGGCCAATAATGTCACTCATGCCACCCAAAACTCTGCCCCCCACCTGCCTAAGGCTCTGGGAGGGAGTTTGGGTGCAGAAGGGGTGAGAGGTTGGGCTCTGGGAGGGAGTTTGGGTGGGGGAGGGAGTCGGGTGCAGGTACTGGGATGGAGTTTGGGTGCAGGCTCTGGTCTGGGGCACGAAGTGGGGGTGCAAGAGGAGGGGGTGGGGTTGCAGGCTCTGGGAGGGAGGAGGGGGCAGGGGTGCAGGCTCTAGGAGGGAGTTTGGGGGCGGGAAGGGGGTGGGGATGCAGGCTTTGGAAGGGAGAGTCGGGGGTGTGGCGCTTACCTGCGGCTCCAAGGCTGGGTGGGCCAGGGGGCCCCCAGGCACCGCTCCCCCTAGGCACCGCTCCCGCAGCTTCCCATTGGCCACAGGGGCACTAGGGGTGGTGGCAGTGCACGGAGACACAGCCCCACCCTGCCCTAGGGCTGCAGGGAGGGGCCAGCAGACATGTGGAGCAAGCAGGCAGATGCAGCTCAGGTCCGCTGCGCTGCCGGGGCCCCGGGCCATTTTAAATCGCCGGGGGGAGGGAGCACCCGGGGCGGCAGGTGGGGCCAAAGGAGAGACCTGGCCCCAAAACTGCTGGAGCCCCTCAGGCCACATTGGGGAGGTTTGCAGGACGCGAGTTTGAGACCCCGATCTAGACCATTCTTGACAGGTGTTGGTCTAACCTGCTCACAAAAATCTCCAGTGATGAGGATTCCACAACCTCCCTAGGCAGTTTATTCCAGTGCTTAACCACCCTGACAGGAAGTTTTTTCTAATGTCCAACATAAACCTGCCTTGCTGCAATTTAAGCCCATTGCTTCTTGTCCTATCCTCAGAGGTTAAGAAGAACAATTTTTCTTCCTCCTCCTTGTCACAATCTTTTATGTACTTGAAAACATATGTCCCCTCTGTCGTCTCTTCTCCAGACTAAACAAACCCAATTTTTCAATCTTTCCTCATAGGTCATGTTTTCTAGACCTTTAATCATTTTTGTTGCTTTTCTCTGGACTTTCTCCAATTTGATCACATCTTTCCTGAAATGTGGCACCCAGAACTGGACACAATACTCCAGTTGAGGCCTAATCAGCACAGGGTAGAATGGAAGAATTACTTCTCGTGTCTTGCTTACAACACTCCTGCTGATATATCCCAGAATTATGTTAGCTTTTTTTGCAACACTGTTGACTCATATTTAGCTTGTGGTCCACTATGATCCCCCAGATCCCTTTCCGCTGTACTCCTTCCTAGGCAGTCATTTCCCATTTTGTATGTGTGCAGCTGATTGTTCCTGCCTAAGGAGAGTACTTTGCATTTGTCCTTACTGAATTTCATCCTATTTACTTCAAATCATTTCGAATTATAATCCTATCCTCCAGAGCACTTGCTTGGTATCGTCTGCAAACTTTATAAGTGTACTCTGTGCCATTATCTAAATAATTGAAGATATTGAACAGAACTGGACCCAGAACTGATTCCTGCAGGACCCCACTCGTTATGACTTCCAGCATGACTGTGAACCACTGATAACTAGTTATACACCCACCTTAAAGTAGCTCCATCTAGGTTGCATTTCCCTAGTTTGTTTATGAGAAGGTCATGCAAGACCGTATCAAAAGCTTTACTAAAATCTTTACTTATGGACATTTAATTTCCTTGATTTAGTTTAATTGGACTTTTTTTGCCTCTATAACTGTGTCTAGTTTAGAGCTTTTGCCGGCAAGCTATGTCAGGTAGGGATATGGTTTTTCACACCACTAACCAACAGAGCAATGCTGAAAAATGCTTAATTAGTCCCATATCTCCATTCAGATTTGAGAGCACCTCAGAATATTGTTCTTAACACACAAATATTGATATGAGGACAAAACTTCCAAGAGAAACTCCTTCAAAATGTAAGCAGAATCCACAACACATCATCTGAAACTTGTTGGTGATAAGGCTCAGACTCAAATGTATGATGTAGCTCAGGTTCAATGGCCATAGCATGTCCTCTTGATCCAACCAATTGCTGTGACAGCAGATTGCTGGAAACCCACCAGCTGTTAACAGACCTTCATCTTGCTGCACATGTGAATTTCATTCTCTTTGACTCATCATTTGATGGTATAGGGAGGAGGGTTTAGGGTTTGTTAGGAACTGGGGAACCTCTTGGGAAAGGAGGAGCCTGTACAGGAAGGATGGGCTCCACCTAAACCCAAGTGGAACCAGACTTCTGGTATGTAAAATGAAAAAGTTCATAGACAAAATTTTCAAATAAGGGCTGGGGGACGGCAACAGGTGTGGAGGAATACATGGTTCAGACAGAGCAATCCCTTAGGGGAGGATCTTTTAATGGTTATTCTCCATATCCTAGTAAAGAGGAAAGGATACAAGTTCATAAGGTACACGTAGTAGCTGAAGAGAAACAGTCAAATGAGAGTCCTATTCAGTTACATCACATGAAGGCAGACAAATATTGACAACGTTTATAAGTTCTTGTAAACAGATGCAGAAAGGCTCAATCCTAAGATGAGTGAACTTGAGTGCCTGGTTTTAAATGAGGGTATTGATATAATAGGTATTACAGAAACTTTGTGGAATGATGATAATCAATGGCACCTGGTAATACCAAGATTCAAACTAGATAGGAATGACAGAGTAGATTGTGCTGGTGGGGCAGTGGCACTATATGTAAAAGAAAAAACTGTCAAATATAGTAAAAACAAGTTTAAATGAATGAAACTGCCATAAAATCAGAAATTCCATGCTTGAATAATAAGAGTATAGCAGTAGGAATATGTTACTGACCAGGATGGTGATGGTGATTATGAAATGCTTAGAGACATTAGAAAGGCTATAAAAATAGAAAACTCAGTAATAATTGGGGATATCAACTATCCCCATGTTTACTGGATACATGTCACCTCAAGATGGGATAAAGCTTTTAGATACCATTCATGATTGGAGCAGGTAGTCCTGGAACGCACAAGGGGAGAGGCAAGTCTTGATTTAGTCCTAAGTGGCACACAGGATATGATCCAACAGGTGAATACAGCTGAAGCACTTGGTAATAGAGCAGGGGTGTGCAAACATTTTGGCCTGAGGGCCACATCGGGGTTCCAAAACTGTATGGAGGGCCAGGTAGGGAAGGCTGAACCTCCCCAAACAGCCTGGACCCTGCCTCCTATCCGCCCCCTGACTGCCCCGCCCCCCGTTCCTTGTCCCCTGACTGCCACCTCCCGGGACCCCCCCTGCTCCCTGTCCCCTGACTGCCCTGACCCCTATCCATACCCCCACCCCCTGACAGAGTCTCCGGGACTCCCACACCTATCCAAACCCCCCATTCCCCGTCCCCGACTGCTCCCCCTCTCCCCAGAATCTCCGCCCCATCCAACTGCCCCCTGACTGCCCCCCAGGACCTCTGCCCCTTATCCAACCCCCACTCCCCGCCCCCTTCTATGCCGCTCAGAGCAGCATGTCTGGCAGCTGCTCTGCCTGGCAGGAGCTTGCAACCCTGCTGCCCAGAGCGCTGGTGACACGGCGAGCTGAGGCTGCAGGGGAGGGGTCGGGGGCTAGCCTCCCCGGCCGGGAGCTCAGGGGCCGAGCAGGACGGTCTCGCGGGCCGGACGTGGCCCGCAGGCCCTAGTTTGCCCACCTCTGTAATAGAGACCATAATGTAATTAAATTTAACATCCTGGGCGGGGAGGAGGAATATATGAAGAACTCCATCATAGTAGCATTTAATTTGAGAAAGGGGAACTACACAAAAGAAAGAAAGCTAGTGACATGGAAATTAAAAGGAACACTCACAAAAGTGAAATGCCTGCAAGCTGCATGGAAACGTATTCAAACCACCATCATAGAGGCTCAAAATAAGTGTACTCCAAAGGAAAAAAAAAAAAAAAACCCAAACCAGTAAGAGGATTCAAACAATATCACCAAGGCTAAACAACGGAGTAAATAAGGCAGTTAGAGGCAAAAAGGCATCCTTTAAAAATTGGAAGTCAAACCCTACTGAGGAAAATAGGAGCATCAATTCTGGCAAGTCAAGTGTAAAAATATAATTAGGCAGTCCGAAAAAAGAATTTTGAAGGGGAACTAGGAAAAGTCACGGACATTAATGCCAATTTTTGGAAGTACATCACCAGCAGGAAGCCTGCCAGACAATTAGTGGGGCTGCTCGGTGATTGAGGTGTTAAACAAGTGTCGATAAAGGAGGTTTTCAAATAAATTGATAATTTAAACATAAGTCACCAGGGCTAGATGGTATTCACCCAATAGTCCTGAGGGAACTTGTATATGAAAAGTGCAGAACTACTGACTGCGGTATGTAACCTCCCACTTATCTGCTTCTATACCAGATGATTTGGGATAGCTAATGTAATACCAATTTTTTTTAAAGGCTCCAGCAGTGATCCTGGCAATTAGCGACCAGTAAGCCTAACTTTAGTACCAGGTACATTGGTTGAAGCTATGGGAAAGAATAAAATTATCAGACACAGATGAACACGATTTGTTGGGGAAGTTAACATGGATTTTGTTAAAGGAAATCATACCTCGTCTATTAGAATTCTCTGAAGGGGGTCAACAAACTTGTGGACAAGACTAATCCTGTAGATATAATGTACTTGGACTTGTAGAACGGCTTTGACAATGTGACCTGTTGCTGACTTTTACTAAAAATATTTGTGATGACGTGGGGATCTGTGGGTGCCCACAGTGTCTGCATCAGGCAGCTGTGTAGGGGGTTAGGAGCTCCAGGGGCCCCCCACCACAGGATGCATGTCAGAGCTGCTGGGGTTCCCGCTGCTCACAGCAACCAGGAGCTATAAGGTACCCCTGCCACCCGCAGTTCCTCACCACCGCAGACTGAAGTCACAGGGGTCTCTGGAAGTCACAGATTCCGTGACTTCCGCAACCTCCATGACTAAATCGTAGCCTTACTCATAAGGAAAGTAAGAAGTCATGGATCAGTAACTGGTTAATAGACAAGAAACAAAGAGTAGGAATAAATGGTCAGTTTTCACAATGGAGAGAGGTAAATAGTTGGGTCCCTAAGGGATCTGTACAGATGACTCTGCCAAAATGAATATAGAGTTCAGTTTTGCTTTACTGAACTAACCAAGAGATCTGTAAATCCTATGTTCCAGTTGCCTAAGCAACGCGGTCTTGTTCTGAAAAGGCTGTCTTGGATTGCTGCAAATACCTATTGGCTGCAGCACCCCAGAAGAGATGGTGTATACAAGCAGTCTGAAATCATTTGGACTGACTGAAGTGCCATCATGATACAAAGGGGTGCTGCCTCCAGCAGGGCCTGTTTCAGAAAAGTGGAGCTGTGGGGATCACCCTACAAAAGGCAAGTAGCACATTATGGTTATGACTGCACTGCTACTGGGAGACATCCTCTCAGCCTGAATCCACAGACTTGCACTGGCAGCCATGATAGGGGGACCTGGGCCCACCCAACTCCACTGGGTCCCACTGGGTCTAACAGTGACAGCGTGGTCTGCCACTGGGTCAGTGTGGAATCCAATCGCAACATGCTGACCTTACATGGGTGGGAGATACCACTCACTCTACCTCCATGGATCACTTCCTGCTGGGTTTCCTAAAGCTGCAGTCATATGATGTTGGGGTCTGTGGGCTCTTCAGCACAAGTAACTCCCTGGGACTTCGACTCCAGATGTTCAGCTATAGGCAGCAGGTCTCCGGTCTGTGCCTCAGGATCTCTGGCTCCTGCAGAAAAGGGCTGGAACAGCTCCTGGGCTGGAGCCTCCACCAGGTGTCCTTCCTCCTTGGCAGTCAGTACTGACTGAGCTGGACTGCTGTCCTTTATACTAGCACAGCAGTTGGAGCATGCCCAGCATGGTCTGAGGGGCAGGACTTCCTCTGCCCATAATGTGGGATTAATCCTTTCCTGCCTAGTGTGGGGTATGTACACCCTGTCACAGGGGTACAGTAATCTGGAAAGCTTGAGAGCCACTGGTACAGAGGAGACTAGCTTATTCAGGAAAGCAGAAGCAGGGTAAAAAGGGAGGAAGTGCTGCATTATATGTTAAAAATATATACACTTGTTCTCAGGTCCAGAAAAGGGTGAGAAGCAGACCAGCTGAGGTTTTCTAGGTAAAGATAACAGGAATAAAAAATAGGGGTGACCTCATGGTCGGGGTCTACTATAGATAATGAAATCAGGATGAGAAGGTGGATGAGGCATTTCTAAAGCAAGTGATAGAAATATCCAAAATACAAGACCTGGGGTAGTCATACGGGACTTAAACTACCCCAATATCTGTTGGAAAAGTAATACAGCAAAACACAAAATGTCCAGTAAGTTCTTGGAGTGTACTGGAAACAACCTTTTTGTTCAAGAGTGTGGCAGAAGTAACCATGGGGACAGCTATTTCAGACTTCTGTATGGCAAGAAGGGAGGAATTGGCAGGAAATCTGAAGATGGAAGGCAATTTGGGTGAAAGTGAACATGAAATGATAGTTTTTTTATTCTAAGGAAAGAAAGGAGTGAGAGCAGCAGAATAAGGACTTCTAAAAAGCAGACCTCAACAAACTAAGAGAACTGGTAGGTACAATCTTATGGGAAGAAAATCTAAGGGAAAAATGTCTTCAGGAGCCTGGCAGTTTGTCAAGGATGCAATATCAAAGTCATAACTGCAAACTAACCTGATGTGAGGGAAAGAAAGGAAGAAATAAGAGGCCAAGATAGCACCACAGTAGCTCTTTAATGACTTGAAAATCAAAATGGAATCCTACAAAAACGTGGAAACCTGGACAAAATGCAGTGGAGGAATATAGAAGGAGAGCACAAGTAAGTAGTGAGAAAATCAGAAAGACTAAGGCACAAATGAGTTACACCTAGCAAGCACAGAAAGGCTATTAGAAAAGATTCTATAAATACATTAGGAACTAGAGAAAGACAAAGGAAGGTGTAGTTCCTCTACGTAGGAGGGAGCAAAAACTAATACCTAATAATTTCTTGATGTCATAAGTTATTTAATGCCTATTTTACTCCAGTCTTTACTAAAAGGGTAAATTTTGACCAGATACTAAACACAATATTAAAAGTGAAGGGGAAGGAAGACAAGCCAAAATAGGGAAAGAACAGGTTAAAGAAATATTTAGATAAGTTGAATGTATTCAAGTCAGTAGGGCCTGATTAAATTCATCTTAGGATCCTTAAGAAACCAGCTAAAGCAATCTTGGAACCATTAGCAATTATCTCTAAGTACTCCTGGGGAAGGGATGAGGTCCCAGAAGCCCGGAGAAGGACATGTATCTTTAGTATGTATCTTTAAAAACAGGAACAAAAAGGACTTAGTGAAGTCAAGACCAGTCAACTCCTACTTCAATACCTGGAAAGCTACTGAAACATATTATTAACCAATCCATTTGTAAGCACCTAGAGAATAATAGTGTCAAAAGTTATAGCCAGCATGGATTTGTCAAGAACAAATCATGCCAAGCCATCCTAACTTTGTTCTTTGAATGGGTTATGCTAGGGCTCCCCTCCACCCCACCCCCCTTGGTTCTTGTCATGCAGATAGAAAACAGAAGCCCAGAGTCCAAAGTGCAGGCAATGCAATGTTTATTGGAGTTAAAAAGCAGCATAATCTAGTTCTGTACACCAGCAGAGCTTTTCCTTCCCCTTCCTACCCCCCTCCTTCTTAGTAGGCTTAATTATAGCTCTAGTGCACGCCCTTGGCACCACCCCTGGCCATCTATGGTCAAGTTCCATTTTGAAGGATCTTGAGTCTGAGGGCTTTGGTACCACCTCTTTTGTATCCCATGGGAGGGGTAGGGAGTGAGGTTATGTACCGGCCAGGGTTACCTTTTCTTTGGCTTTTTGTGTGTCTTATAGTCCTTCCCGTCCCCCCGCCCATCCTCTTGCCCCTCCCAACTGGTTGCTTGACCTTGTCATGGGAGAGGAGTTGGGCAGCCGTCAATTATACACTCGCATATCAAATTCCCACCATATCTAGCAACACTAACTCTATTTCTTACCTTTTCTTGTTATACTAAAAAACCTTATGTGGCTGTAGGCAGAAGCAACACATAGTATCTTTGTTCCTTGTTCACATATGTCAATAAAGATATAAGGCACAATTGTATGTTAACGACTTCAAAATTCAAACAGGCAAATAAAACCCCGTTTTTTCTTTTTTCTTTGGGATCCTCCTGCCCAGGTATCCTGAGAAAAGCATAGGACATATGGTGGCACATTTCCTGATAGGGGCAGGCATAAAGATGAAATGTGTTGGTGCTCCATTTGCCCCACTGCCCACTGTGCAGTATAAGTGCCCTGCACCTTCCCTCATACAGACCTACCACATATATTTCAAGTAGTATTTCAGATTCCCTTTAATAATGTGTCCAAAAAGGTTGTCTGTTACACTTTTGTGGAGTGCCTATTACATTACTTATATGTTACAATTAGTGGTTGTGCTTTGTGTGTCTGTGAGGAAGTAGTAGATTTGATATATCTTGATTTTAGTAAGGTTTTGACATAGCCCCCTGTGATATTCTCGTAAGCAAACTAGAAAAATATGATCTGGGTAGCTAAGATAGATCACAACTAGTTTAAAGACTGTACTGAAAGAGTAGTTATCAATGGTTTACTGTCCAGCTTAGAGGGTGTATCTTGTGGGGTCCCACAAGGATAAGTTCTGTGTCCAGTACTATTCAATGTTTTCGTTACTGACTTGGATATTGGAGTTTAGAGTATGCTTCTAAAGTTTGCATATGACACCAAGCTGAGAGGGGTTGCAAGCACATTGGTGGACAAGATTAGAATTCAAAATTACGTTTACGAATTGGAGAATTGGTCTGAATGAACAAGATTAATTTCAATAAAGGCAAATGAGAAGTGCTTCACTTCGGAAGGAAAAATCGAATGCACAACTACAAAATGGGGAATAATTGGCTAAGTGGCAGTACTGCTGAAAAGGATGTAGGGCATATAGTGGATCACAAACTGAATATGAGTCAACAATATGACACAACTGCACAAAAGGATAGTGTTCTGGGGCTACTAATAGTAATTTGATCTATAAGGCACTGTAATTGTCCCGCTCTACTCAGCACTGGTGAGGCCTCAGCTGGAGTACTATGTCCATTTCTTTGTGCCATACTTTAGGAATGATGTGGAGAAATTCAAGATAATCCAAAGGAGAGCAACAAAAATGATGAAAGGATTAGAGAACCTTACACAAATGGAAAGGTTAAAAAAAACTGGCATGTTGAGGAAAGAAGACTGAGGAGGGACCTGAAAATAGTCTTCATATATGTTAATGGCAATTCTTAAGAGTACGGTGGTCAATTGATCTCTTTGTCCACTGAAGTTAGTAGAATAAGTAATCATAGTAATTAGGTCTGTCAAGCAATTAAAAAAATTAAATGCGATTAAAAAAAATAATAGCAATTAATTGCATGATTAATCGCGCTGTTAAACAATAATAGAATACCATTTATTTAAATATTTTTGGATGTTTTCTACATTTTCAAATATATTGATTTCAATTACAACAAAGAATACAAAGTGTAAAGTGCTCACTTTATATTCATTTTTTATTACAAATATTTGCACTGTAAAAAAAAATAGTATTTTTCAATTCACCTAATAGTTGACTGTAGTGCAATCTCTTCATCATAAAAGTTGAACTTACAAATGTAGAACTATGTGCAAAAAATAACTGCATGCCAAACAGAACAGTGTAAAACTTTAGTGCCTACAAGTCCACTCAGTCCTACTTCTTGTTCAGCCAATCGCTCAAACAAGTTTGTTTACATTTGCTTCTTGCTTACATTGTCACCTGATAGTGAGAACAGGCATTTGCATGGCACTATTGTAGCCAGAATTGCAACATATTTACATGCCAGATGCGCTGAAGATTCATATGTCCCTTCATGCTTCGGCTGCCATTCCAGAGGACATGCATCCATGCTGATGACGGGTTCTGCTCAATAACTATCCAAAGCAGTGCGGACTGACGCATGTTCATTTTCATCATCTGAGTCAGATGCCCGCAGCAGAAGGTTGATTTTCTTTTTTGGTGGTTTGGGTTCTGTGGTTTCCACATTGGAGTGTTGCTCTTTTAAGACTTCTGAAAGCATGCTCTACACCTCATCCCTCTCAGATTTTGGAAGGCACTTCAGATCCTTAAACCTTGGGTCAAGTGCTGTAGCTATGTTTAGAAATCTCACATTGGTTCTGTGACAAAGTTCCTCCTCTGCCTTGGTGGGTCCTGCGCTTATTGGCAGATTTGGTCGCCTCAGAGATTCACGGCAGCCCTCAGTTTGGCCATTTTTGCTAGTGGCTCAAACCTGCTGTTCACTCAGCTAACCTCATCACTGGCCAGCATGAGGAAAGGGAGGAGAACAATCCCCGCAGTCTCTGCTGACCCACCTAGTGGGTCGGGGGATAGGCCAGGGACCTTCCCCTCTGGTGGGACCCACAGTCCAGGTCAACTCCTCTTGTATCCAATAGGGAGGTGCGGGCATGGGGGGAACTCAGGCCCGCCCTGGGTTCCAGCCCAGGGCCCTGTGGATCGCAGCTGTCTACAGTGTTTCCTGTAATAGGTGCGTGACAGCTACAACTCCCTGGGCTACTTCCCCATGGCCTCCTCCAAACACCTTTTTTGTCCTCACCGCAGGACTTTCCTCCTGATGACACTTGTACTCCTCTGCCCTCCAGCAGTATGCCTTCCCACTCTCAGCTACTTGTGCGCCTCTTGCTCCCAGCTCCTTGCACGCACCTCACTAACTGAAGTGAGGTCCTTTTTAAACCAGGTGCCTTGATTAGCCTGTCTGTCCTAATTGATTCTAGCTACTTCCTCATTGTTCTGGAACAGCCCATTATCTTACTCAGGGAAAAGGGACCTGCTTAATCTGGGGCTAATGTGTCTACCTTCTATCACTCTCCTGTAGCCATTTGGCGTGACCCTCTCACAGTACCGTCTTTGTGTTTTGTCAGATCTGCAGTGAAAGTGTTCTTAAAATTAACTACATATGTTGGGTCATAATCCAAGACTGCTATAACATGAAATATATGGCAGAATGCAGGTAAAACAGAGCAGAACACATACAATTCTCCCCCGAGAAGTTCAGTCACAATTAATGTATTATTTTTTTAATGAACATCATCAGCATGGAAGCATGTCCTCTGGAATGATAGTCGAAGCATGAAAGGGCATGCGAATATTTAGCATATCTGGCACGTAAATACCTTGCAATGCCAGCTACAAAAATGCCTGTTCTCACTTTCAGGTGACATTGTAAATAAGAAGCCAGCAGTAATATCTCACGTAAATGTAACAATGTAAACTTGTTTGTCTTAGCAATTGGCTGAACAAGAAGTAGGACTGAGTGGACTTGTAGGCTCCAAAGTTTTACATTGTTTTGTTTTTGAGTGCAGTTATATAATAAAATCATTATTTGTAAATTGCACTTTCGCAATGAAGAGATTGCACTACTGTACTTGTCTGAGGTGAATTAAAAATATTATTTCTTTTGTTTATTGTTTTTTCAGTGCAAACATTTGTAATAAAAAATAATGATATAAAGTGAGCACTGTACACTTTGAATTTTGTGTTGTAATTGAAATCAATATATTTGAAAATGTGGAAAAACATAGAAAAATATTTAACAAATTTCAGTTGGTATTCTATTCTTTAACAGTGTGATTAAAACTGATTGTGATAATTTTAGACACAATTTTTTTGAATTAATCGCGTGAGTTAACTATGATTAATCAACAGCCCTAATAGTAATGAGGGACTGGAAGAGACCTTGAAGGTCATCTAGTTCATTCCTCTGTGCTGAGGAAGGACTAAGTATTATCTAGACCATCCCCTACAAGAGTTTTTCCAACCTGTTCTTAAAAACCTCCAATGACAGAGATTCCACAACCAGCCTAGGTAACACTGGTCTACAATTTTTCAGAAGTCGTCTGCTTCAGAGATAAAATGTGCTATTTATTATATATTTTGGTGTGCTGAATTCAAATACAATTAAAACAACTGGCTACTGTTTCTAAGATATTTAAGTTTTTACATTTTATGTCTATGTATATTGTGTAGATAGTAGAGTTTTAATCATAAATTGTAAACCTAGGTCTTTTCATGTGTTTATGGTTGCTTTACATGATAATATTTCACCTGTCCTGTTTATGTAACACTTTAAAAATCAGCAAAAGGGTTATATAAATAAAATGTATTATGAAACAAAAGGCAAAAAACTATTATGTACATAGTTTAGTCCTATTCAGTGTCTACTCGGCGTTTCTTGGCTTGTCTCTTGTATTCATTAAATGGAGCATCTCTTGTCACTGTCCAGCAATAGTCTGCAAGCATTGATGGGCTCCATTTGCACTGATAGCGTTTCTCCATTGTTGCAATGTCCTGGTGAAATCGCTCGCCGTGCTAGTCGCTCACTGCTCCGCAGTTCGGTGGAAAAAAATCTAGATGAGAGTGCAAAAAATGTATCTTTAGTGACATGTTGCAACCAAGGCTTTTGTATGCCTTGAGGAGGTTTTCCACCAACAACCTGTAGTTGTCTGCCTTGTTGTTTCCGAGAAAATTTATTGCCACTAACTGGAAGGCTTTCCATGCCGTCTTTTCCTTGCCACGCAGTGCATGGTCAAATGCATCATCTCGAAGAAGTTCACGAATCTGAGGACCAACAAAGACACCTTCCTTTAACTTAGCTTCACTTAACCTTGGAAATTTTCCACGGAGGTACTTGAAAGCTGCTTGTGTTTTGTCAATGGCCTTGACAAAGTTCTTCATCAGACCCAGCTTGATGTGTAAGGGTGGTAACAAAATCTCCCTTGATTCAACAAGTGGTGGATGCTGAACACTTTTCTTCCCAGGCTCCAATGACTGTCGGAGTGGCCAATCTTTCTTGATGTAGTGGGAATCTCTTGCACGACTATCCCATTCGCAGAGAAAACAGCATACTTTGTGTGTATCCAGTCTGCAGACCAAGCAAGAGAGCAACAACCTTCAAATCACCACAAAGCTGCCACTGATGTTGGTCATAGTTTATGCACCTCAAAAGTTGTTTCATGTTGTCATAGGTTTCCTTCATATGGACTGCATGACCAACTGGAATTTATGGCAAAACATTGCCATTATGCAGTAAAACAACTTTAAGACTCCTCTTCGATGAATCAATGAACAGTCTCCACTCATCTGGATCGTGAACGATGTTGAGGGCTACCATCACACCATCGATGTTGTTGCAGGCTACAAGATCACCTTCCACGAAGAAGAATGGGACAAGATCCTTTTGACGGTCACGGAACATGGAAACCCTAACATCACCTGCCAGGAGATTCCACTGCTGTAGTCTGGAGCCCAACAGCTCTGCCTTACTCTTGGGTAGTTCCAAATTCCCTGACAAGGTCATTCAGTTCACCTTGTGTTATGAGGTATGGTTCAGAGGAGGAGGATGGGAGAAAATGTGGGTCCTGTGACATTGATGGTTCAGGACCAGAAGTTTCATCCTCTTCCTCTTCCTCGTCTGACTCAAGTGAGAATGGTTCTGGTGCATCAGGAACCGGCAGTCCTTCTCCGTGGGGTACTGGGCGTATAGCTGATGGAATGTTTGGATAATGCACAGTCCACTTTTTCTTCTTTGACACACCTTTCCCAACTGGAGGCACCATGCAGAAGTAACAATTGCTGGTATGATCTGTTGGCTCTCTCCAAATCATTGGCACTGCAAAAGGCATAGATTTCCTTTTCCTGTTCAACCACTGGCAAAGATTTGTTGCACAGGTGTTGCAGCATATGTGTGGGGCCCACCTCTTGTTCTGATCTCCAATTTTGCAGCCAAAATAAAGGCGATAGGCTTTCTTAACCATAGTGGTTATACTGCGCTTTTGTGATGCAAAAGTCACTTCACCACAAACATAGCAGAAGTTATCTGCACTGTTCACACAAGTACGAGGCATCTCTGCTCACTTTGGCTAAACAGAAATGTGTCCCTTTGCAAAATCAAACACTGACAAATAAGAGAGCACGACACTGTATGATTTCTAGAGCTGATATAGGGCAATATGTTCAGCAGAGTGATCAAAGCTTCATTATGATTGCATCATCCATGACTTCTAGGAATAACATGATGCAATTCATATCATGTATGACGCAATACCAGCTTCAAATTGCATCATTCATTGTTTTGCCTAAAAAGCAAGTACTGTCCAAACCCAGTCATAGATTTATTCATAGATCCAGTCAAAGATGTATTTTAGTCATTTCTGGTTTAAATGGCGATCCCTTCCCTTTATAACTCACTTATCCTCTGCCATTCCCAAGTCAAGGGACATATATACTGACCCAATAGCATATCTTGAAAACTAGAGCCAATCAACAATTTTAAGCATCATTTTTGTTCGCAGTGACCCAGAATTAGTAAAATTTGACTACATTTATTTCAGAAGCATTTTGGCTGTAGAGCAGTGTAATTTGTTCCACTGCTTAAGTACTCTTACACTTAGGAAGTTTTTACTAATGTCTAGCCTAAATCTCCCTTGCTGCAATTCAAACCCATTACTACTTCTCCTGTCTCTTCAGCCAGGTCCTTAATGAGTTTACTATACATCAATGGAGATTTAGGTTAGACATTAGGAAAAAGCTTCAGTCTATAAGGATAGTTGTGCTGTGGAGTAGGCTTCCAATTGAAGTTGTGGATTCCCCATCACTGGAAGTTTTAAAAAGCAGGTTAGACAAACACCTGTGAGGGATGGTCTAGATATACTTGGTCCTGTTGTTATCCAGGCTTTTCAGAACCCACATCAGGGGCCACTTAACTATTTCACTCTACATGGTGTCAGTAATAAATCAATAGGAACACAGCAATTCTGTCTGATCAAGAATTAAATGCAAGTAAGCATGCTCTTGTCTAACACTGCAGTTTATTAGATTTAAGGACACACAGACATAAGCAATAGGTTTAGAATATCCCAATCCCAGATATTTACCTAACATCTGGAATGGTATTGAGTCATTAACAGCAGATTCATAGTGGCCAGTTGCTAACCCGTCGGGGAGAAAGGGTATGTGGTGTTCTATTTCATTACTTCAGGGTGGCTGAATGTACGTTATATGTTTGCAATTGGCTTGATCATGTTCTGGAGTACATGCACCCCTCAAATCCGAAGCAATACTGTCATAGACCAGGGGGCTGGACTGGATGACTTCTTGAGCTCCCTTCCACCCTTACATTTCTGTGGTTCTGGGCTTTCTCCCATGCTACTCCTTGCTCTTTGGAGGAACTCCTCATAAACATCCCCAGGCCTACCTGTTTATCCTCCTTCCCATGCCTCCGTCCAACTCCCTTGTTCTATGAAGCCTAGGAACACATGACAATGGTTAGGCAAGTTGAGTGCTGAGATCACTATCAGGATGACAAATGTCTTATTGTTTCCTTGTGCTCTCGCTGTCACTATTCAGGGCCATTGCACCTATATTCCCCCTCTGTGGTCCAGCAAGGGCACCCACTTTCAGGCTGCCCAGCTGGCACCTCTCTTGGGTAGAAACCCACATCTCTCTGCCTAGTAACTGTTGTATCTCCAGGCTGCACTGCTCCCTGCCTACAGTGTGAATTCCCCACTAAGGCAGATCCTCTTCCTCAGCAGGCCTGCTTTGCCTTCCTTCCTCAGAGGCTATGAACAGCATAACTACCCCTAGTTAAGTTATGATACAGCCCTTTCCCAGCAAACAGTGATTCTCAAGGCAAAGGCATTACAGAGATAACATATTAAAAACAATAAAAGAACCTTTACACATGCTAATAAGCTTACCAGAGATCACCCAAACCCCATCAATGGCTCAGGCAGGTGAACAGACCTTCAAACCTCACCAAGAGTTTTATGTGGTCACAAGGTACCAGTTGTTAGCTTAGAACAAGCATGCCCATGCATTTGTAAGTCACCCTTTTCTCCAGTTTTGGCCTCTGGACTCGTCTTCCTGAGGGTGCAGCTTTCATAGGTTTGATGTGGAGGTGAGAAGTTGCCTTTCCCTCCCCTCAAGGATTTCCTAGGTATCCCACTTAACTTGTCTAGAACATTATTTCAAAGGGTCCTTTGAAGCTCATAACACTTCCTACGGTTTATGTTAGCCAGGTCTTCTGCCTGGAGATATTATAGCCCATCCCACAGTAATAAGTGCGCACACATATTTTTAGCTCAGTGGTTTGAGCATTGGCCTGCTAAACCCGGGGTTGTGAGTTCTAATCCTTGAGGGGGCCACTTAGGGATCTGGGGCAAAATCAGTACTTGGTCCTGCTAGTGAAGGCATGGGGGGCTGGACTTAATGACCTTTCAAGGTCCTTTCCAGCTCTATGAGATAGGTATATCTCTATATAACTCCTAAGATACTGAAATTTATTCAGTAAGATTTGACTTAATTTGATAAATATGGTCCAGGAAATTGCCATCGGTGTCTGTGTGTATCCATCTGTCCCTTGTTTTATTCCTAGATTGTCAAATCTTTGGGGCAGAGACAGTTTTTTGTTCTCTGTTTATAGAATGTCCATCAGAGTGGGATCCTGGTCCATGACTAGCGCTACTAGGCACTACAGTAATAGAAATAATAAAATAATAATGGGGAGGTTCTGGGCAGTGAGAGGGAAGGTGTTAGAAAGCCGGATATGGGAAGGTTTGGGGCAAAGCACTCCTGTGAGCCTGTAGGGCTGAGCGCAGTGGTAAGGGGTTGGGATGCCATGGAACAGCTGTTATAAGGAGTTAGGATGCTGTGGAGGGTTGGAAGAATTAAAACGCAAGGATCTGGAAGGGTTGATGCTAGTTAGAGAAAAGGGAGCATGGGTGTTGGGTAGCGGGTGCCCCAGGAAATAGGGATGCTAGCAATGGGAGGGAGCAAAGGGACACATTTCTGGCAGCAGCTCTTGGGAATCAGGACCAAGGAACAATTGAGACATTGGGCTGATGGGTGGAAGTGGTTGGGGAGCAAGAAATTTGGGAGAACTGATAGCAAGGAGTGCTATGGGCAGTGAGAGGGGAGGAGAGAACACAAGTAGTGGTTTCTCCTCGGGTCCCAAGAGGTATGGAAGGGTGAGAGCAGCTGGAGGAAAGAGTGTGGGGGTCATAGTGATTGGCAGGGCAAGCTGCCTCTCTATGCCCTTCCTCGTCTCTTTGAGTGCCCCCTCCCTCACCTGTCAGGCCTCGTGTGGGCCTGCCTCTGTCAGTAAGAAGCCGGTCCAGGGGACTTCCCCTCTGTCTTGAGTCTTCCCTTTCTGGGACATGGAATTAGCTGCTCTGGGTTTTAGAAGTCCCTTTGATCATGAATGTTTGGTTGTGTGTGTTCTCAGTATATATGGGATCAGTTACATCCCTCATTAGAAGAGTGTCCTGCACCTTTGAGCATCTGGGGAGCTGGCTCCAAGATTTTACTGATTTAAAATGGGCTGGGGTTGAAATAACAGAAGTTTTTGTGTGTGTGACATAAGTCCCATTAATTCATCTGATCTCACTTGTCTTCTTTCCCCTGAGCAGGGTTTCCAGTTTCCAAACCTGATGTCACCTCCCAGCTGAAACAAGGGGAAGAACCATGGGCCCCAGATCTCCAGGGCTCAGAGGAAAGCGAGATCCTGAGAGGCATCTGCACAGGTGAGGAGTCGTTAAACTGTTAGTGCCTGAAGGAAACTGCTGGGATTCCCAGCAAAGACCTTGTGAGCTCTCTAGGTTCAGGATTGTCCCCAGCAAATGTCATATCCTTAGGCCAGATATTGCTTATGACTTCCTACTTGGGCTTTCAAACAATTAAAAAAATAATTGCAATAAATTGCGGGATTCAAAAAAATTGTGATTAATTCAGTTTTAATCACACTTAAATAATAATAGAATACTAATTTAAATTTATTATAAATATTTTGGATGTTTTTCTACATTTTCCTACTTTTTGATTTCAATGATAACACAGAATACAAAATGTACAGTTGCTCACTTTATATTATTTTTTATTACAAATATTTGCATGGTAAAAAAGATAAAAAGTCAAAACCTGAAGGGGCATATGAATGTTTTGCATCTCTGGTGTGTAAATACCTTGTGTGACACTGCACCCCTTATTCATCATAGTGGTATAATTATGATATGATTGTGACATAATTATGATGCATCTGATACAAGATGTGTCTTGTGAAGTGTCTATGGAAAAGTTACGGTTTTCTGAATATGAATATCGTATTTGTATGCATGTATCAATTTTGTATCTGGAGTTATGAATTCTGACTATGTATCTGTATTTCAAATGGGCTTACTCTGGGTAACATCCACAACTAGCCTTTCAGGTACAACAGTGAAGAAGCTAGTCAGTGTTGGTGGCCCATCAGCAAAGACGATGGACCATGGAATAGCTTAGCCTTCCTGTGAATGTTTCAGCCAGCCTATGAGTAATGGCCGCTATGACTCAGCAAGGCATGCAAAGGGCATGTGACCAGACCACAGGACAGTCGAACTTCATTTTGGTACCTGTATTTTTCCACAAACTGGGCTGGGAATTTAGCTTGAAACAAAGGGTTCCTGCCATATGAAGTGACTATATAAGGTAGGGAGTGACATTATGACTGGTGTTCACTCTCCCACAACTCAACACCTGAAAAAAGCTCTGAAAGACAAAGGACTTGAAATGGGGACGGGGGAACCCATGCTGCACAGCAATTGCAGTCTGTGCCTTAAGAATCTGTAAGCCTGCTTGTGTCATCAGTCAGGGTGAGAAATTGGTAATTCGTATCCTATCTATCTGGTACATTAGGCTTAGTTTGCATTTTTGTTTAATCTGCTTTGATCTGTCTGCTGTCACACGTAGTTACTTAAAATCTATCTTTCTGTAGTGAATAAACTTGTTTTATGTCTTACCTTACCCAATGTGTTTTAAGTGAAGTGTCTGGAAAAATCTCAGCTCTGTAAACAAAGGCTGTTGCATATCTTTCCCACATTGAGGGGAAAGTGACCTATATTGATGAGTTTGCATTGTACTGATCCCTGTGCAGTGCAAGACAGTATAATATTGGGTTTATACTCCATCAAGTGTCCAACTCTGGAGAGCTGGGAAATTGGCTGTTGTTTTCTGTCTGTCCTTGAGTGGCTTAGGTAAAGTAGTCAGGTAGCTCAGTTGAGTGTGTGGTGCCACCTGCTGTCATGTTGGGTGATTACAGGACCTGGAAACGCTGGCTGAATCACCGGCAGAGCAGTGTGAGAGAGACCAGACCAGCTTAATTGTTACAGAGGCAAAGCGATTCCCACAGCTACCAGACTCACTCTGGGGATGACAACCTGTCACACCTTGCAACGCCAGTTACAACACTGCCATGTGAATGCCTATTCTCACTTTCAGGTGACATTGTAAATAAGAAGCGGGAGCATTATTTCCTATAAATGTGAACAAACTTGTTTGTCTTAGCGGTTGGCTGAACAAGAGGTAGGACTGAGTGGACTTCTAGGTCCTAAGGTTTTACATTATTTTGGTTTTGAGTGCAGTTAGGTAAAATAAACACATATAATTCTACATTTATAGGGTGCACTTGTATGATAAAGAGCTTGTACTACAATACTTGTATGATGTGAATTGAAAAATACTATTTCTTTTGTTGATCTTTATTACAGTTCAAATATAATAAAAAATAATATAAAGTGAACACTGTACAGTTTGTATTCTGCATTGTAATTGAAATCAATATATTTGAAAATGTAGAAAAATTTCCAAAAATATTTATAATACATTTCAATTGGTATTCTATTATTGTTTAACCATGGGATTAAAACTGCCATTAATTGTGACTTTTTTTTCAATCTAGTTAATTTGTTTTGCCTTAATCACTTGACTTAACTGCAGTGAATTGACAGCCCACCTTCCTATCCATTCTGACTAACTCCTGGCAGTAGCTTCCTCCCTGCACTCCCTTCTCCCTGAGTATTTGGGTGGGAACTGGATGAAAAATTCGACCTTTCCTCTCTCCCCTTTGGGGAAGAGTTTGGGGAAATTCAGTCCCTGATATTTTTTTCCATCTCCAGGTGTTCTTCCAGTTTGTTCTCCCCTTTTCCATTCCTGTTTCTGATGTTTTCTTTCTCTGTCCCAGCAGGTGCTAGACTGGGGAGTGAGACCATGGAGCAGAATCCTCAGCAGGAAGATGATGAGGAAGTGGAACCACATGGCACATTATTGCAAAGATGCAAAGGGAGTGTGTCCGGGAGTTGTGATCAGGGAAAAGCCGGTGAGAGTCAGCACATTCCAGAGAGGTGGCAGGGGAACCAGCCAACACAGAAAGTTGGTCAATCTGTTTATTATCGGGGAACTCATAAACGTCTCAAGGAAACCACGGCCCAGCAGAGAATCCCCATGGGAGAGAGAAATAACACATGTGTTGAGTGTGGGAAAAAGTTCAGTAGGCGCTCACACCTTATTAGACATCAGAGAATCCACACAGGGGAGCGCCCCTATGAATGCTGTGAGTGTGGGAAAACCTTTGCTCGGATCTCAACCCTTAATAATCATCAGAGGATCCACACAGGGGAGAAACCCTATGGATGCTGTAAGTGTGGGAAAACCTTCACTGAGCGCTCAAACCTTATTCAACATCAGAGAATCCACACAGGGGAGAAACCCTATGAATGTTGTGAGTGTGGGAAAACCTTCACTCTCAGCTCTCATCTCATTAGACATCAGAGAATCCACAAAGGGGAGAGACCCCATGAATGCTGTACGTGCAGGAAAACCTTCACTGAGCGCTCAAACCTTATTCAGCATCAGAGGATCCACGCAGGGGAGAAACCCTATGAATGTTGTGAGTGTGGGAAAACCTTCACTCGGTGCTCAAGCCTTATTAAACATCAGAGAATCCACAAAGGGGAGCGGCCCTATGAATGCTGCCAGTGTGGGAAAACTTTCACTCGGCGCTCACACCTTATTCAGCATCAGAGTATCCACAAAGGGGAGAGACCCCATGAATGCTGTACATGCAGGAAAACCTTCACTGAGCGCTCAAACCTTATTCAGCATCAGAGGATCCACACAGGGGAGAAACCCTATGAATGTTGTGAGTGTGGGAAAACCTTCACTCGGTGCTCAAGCCTTATTAAACATCAGAGAATCCACAAAGGGGAGCGGCCCTATGAATGCTGCCAGTGTGGGAAAACTTTCACTCGGCGCTCACACCTTATTAGACATCAGAGGATCCACAAAGGGGAGCGGCCCTATGAATGCTGCCAGTGTGGGAAAACTTTCACTCGGCACTCACATCTTATTAGACATCAGAAGATCCACACAGGAGAGAGACCCTACGAATGCTCCAAGTGTGGGGAATTCTTCCGTCAGAGCTCAGCCCTTATTTGTCATCAGAGAATCTGCAAGGGAGTTAAAGACCATAAAAACATTGTCTAGGGCTAAGAAAAGATTTTGTTTTCCATTTGCTAATTCCCACATACTGAACTTTAAAGAAGCATTTGTCTCACCATGGTCTCTCAACTCCCCCACCTGAGTTGTCTGCTTTTCCCTTTTGCAGCTTACCTTTCCTTGGGTTGAATCCCACACTCTTTTTCATCAACTCCTTTGTGCTATGTCATGGAGCTGTGTGTCCCTCCAATAGGAATGTCCATCAGCCCTAGGTGGGGGAACTAGAAGTGACTTCAACTAGGTACATGGAAGTTAAATTTACCTGGACCTTGACTCCACTAGGATTTTCCATGGTGTTAGCTAGCTTGAGTTCACTATCCTGATATAAAAACTAGGACTGTTTAGCAATGAAATAAAATTAATCATACTTAATCGTGAAATTAAAAAAATGACTAATCACATTTTTAATCACACTGTTAAACAATAATAGAATACCATTTATTTAAATATTTTGGCTGTTCAGCCACCATTCCAGACAAGTCCTGCAACCCAAAGTCAGCTGGCCTGGGCCAGCCACACATTTTAATTGCAATGTATACATACCCTTAGTGTCAAAATTGCAGCTTTCCCATCAAGGAATCATGCCCCAGTCTCCCCTGTGACAAGTGGGCATATCATGATACTCATGTGGTAGAAACTTGCTGCTTCCTCTGCACAGGGACCTAGGAAAACAGCCCGGGCAGCGACTTGGCCAGATGTGGTTACCAGGAGATCCAACTAGGTGGGAGTTGTTCTGGGGTTCTGCAGTGGGAGGTTTAGCTGGGAGACGGGGCAGATTAAGAGAGTTTGTCTCTGATGTACAGGGGCATTCGTCAGCGGGAGGTGTGACAGCTAGGGGTGACAGTGGGGTCTGAGCTGGGGCAGCAGCAGCAAGGGGGCAATGTGGGGGACTTGTCACTTGGGAAAAATGAAACTGCAAAACCTCTCCCTGTGCTGCAGCAAAAGCTTCTCATTTATTCCCTAAACCCCCTTCATGTAAATCTCCACCCCTGCCCTGGCACTCGGAAACCCGTTCACTCCTGTGCACATTTTTAATTTTTCTTACTTTTCCTTGGCTTTGTACAAACATTTTCCCCATCAAAATGATCAAGGTCATTTAAAATGAGAAAAACAAAACCAAAGAAACCCCCACCAATCTCCCCAGTACACACTGCTTGGGTCTGAATTTTTTTACTGAAATTTTAAGGCAATAAAACTCAGACCTCTGTTGGCCAGAAAACAAACATCATTCTCCCATGCTGCACCTAAGGCCTTGTCTAGAGAGGTGTACACACTGCAAAGCCACTTTTGGCGATGGAACACCTCAGTTTCAGCGACATAATAAAACCACTTCTATGAGAGTTGTAAGGGTTTTTATGCAAATGTTTTGTCACCTAAGTGCTAGTGTAGACCCTGTGCTTGATTTTAGTGTTGTGATTGGGCTCTGGAAGGCATCTCACAATGCCTATCCTGACCCCTCTGGTCAAGAGTTTCAACTCCGCTGCCCTGCAGCCAGGTAAACACCTTCCGCCCCTCCCCCTTTAAAGGCCCTGGAATTTTTGAAATTCCCCTTCCTGTTTGCTCAGCATAGAGCGCTCACATCATATCCTCCCAGCTGACTATTGGGGCTCCACGTGGCAAACACTATCCTGCTTGGAGCACTGCAGAGCTGCTGGATCTGATCAGTATCCAGCAGTATCAGTTGCTCGAACCCCCTGCACCCAGCTGCCAACCCGCAAAACCACTCCAAATCCTCCAGCGGCCACCCAGGTGAGGCCTGGCCTAGCAGGCCAGGCAGTGGGTGTCCAGCTTCCCCCGGGCTTCCTCCAGTGGGTACCCATAGCCTCCAAATTTGCAGGAGGCGCCCCCAGCCCTGGGGTGGACTCAACCGGAGTCGCTCAGACCCACTGCACCCAGCCGCTGGCCCACAGAGCCACCCCA